>NW_007252319.1:0-132917 GCF_000164805.1 Carlito syrichta
AAAAAAAAAAATTTTTAAAAAAAAAAAAAAAAAAAGAATTAACTTTGCTCTGAGTCACGGAGTGGACAACATCCTTTGGGAGATCATTGACATTATGAAACAAAGATAACTTGAATTTTCTCATTAAGTCACCAATTCAACTCCTTGGAAAACCAGTGGAAAGCAAACAACTGCTTTTCTTTTTATGCATACTAATCACCCTTATGATTGTTTAAAACATCTTTCATAGAAGAATACACACCAGGCAAATAATTTCATGATAGAATAAAATTAAGATTGCGTATTTTACTCTGCTTATTTATGGGAAAGTTACATAACATTCAGGAAATTCATGTGGGTTTTATTATGGTTTTTGGCAATTTTTGCAAGGGAGGTGAGATGTAATAAAATGGTCTCACTTTAATACATCAAAAAGTGTTGAAAGAAAAGTGTGAAAAAATATTCTTGACCAAAAAATATAGCACATAATTCAAAACATTCTCGGGAGACTGGCCATTAGGTGGCAGGGGATTGTTTTATCAAGGATGTTTTATTTAGTTTTGAGACTCCATTATATCTGGACCCTTTGATTTTCATGCAAACTAGATTACTGAAAACTGGATTGCATGTATTCATGTTTTTTATGTGCTAAAGTACATGGGTTGACATTTTACTACTGCTACTGCTTCCTGGCAGTAGCAGTTGCTAATTGTTTGTGCATCTAGAATGAACAAAAAGGTCAACCATGAGCAACAATAAGTTTGGAAAATGTGTCCTCAGTATTCCAGTTCTTTGTGAGATTTTTCTCACAATAAAGCCCTAGGTGTACCGTAACTTTGTGTTTTTACCTCCTCTTCATCTCGTTTCAGGGTTGCTGCTTTAAAAAAGTTCATGGGTTACCATTCACAGTCAGGTTGTACTGGGTGGGGAGGGGGGTTTTATATAGACTGTAATGCAAGAGTCGTTCCTCAGATTGCGCCATCTGGTGGTCCTCGCCTGGCCATCTGTTAACCTTCTCAACCTCTTCTGGACTCCTCTGGCTGTTTGCACAGCAGCCATATTAACCATCTTTCAGTTCTTCAAATGCGCCATCCTTGAGCTACCCTAGAGCTCCGCATTTGCTGCTCCTTCATTCATTCATTCAACACACTCCCAACACACTTTCAACATGCCCTGCTCTGTGCTGGGAACTAGAACAGCAACCAAACCCTGATGATGTGGAGAAGAATTATTCATTTCTTGTCTGCATGGTTTACCACCATAATAGGCAAATAAAATAATGGGCTAAAATACATTAAAGATCCAAATAAAATTAAACTTTAAGTATACAATAAAATGGAACGCTGTGTATTTTACTATTTTTTGTCATGTTCACTAGAGAAAGACTACTTGAGGAAAGAGTCTGTATAGTAATCAGGACTTTGAGTTTTTAGTACCAAACCCATCTTAAACTGGTTTAGCAGAAAGTAAGGGAAGAAGTGAAATATTCATATATCTGGAAAATTCAAAGTGTGTCGCTGAGACCCAGCTAGATTCAGGAGGTCAAACATTGTATTTTAATAGGCTCCCCATTTTCTTTTTATTAATTAACGTCTCCTTGGATTGGGTTGGCTTTGCCTCTTGGTATTTTTCATGACTTTATCAGGCAAGCTTTTGGTTTCTTGAAGGTCAAGATCTGCATCTTGAGGAAAAAGAAGAGAGAGCTTGTATTACAGTAACCATGCATCAAATACATGGATAGACTGGCTCTGTTTGACTACATCACTCTGTCACAACATCACAAGCTACATCACAAGCATGGATGTCATGCTTAATCAGGCCTGGGCCACATGCCCACATCCCTAAACTAGAAGAGGTTTAAAGCACTGTGATTGATAATTCCTTCAGAATAACATGAGATAGAGGATGAGTGGCTTTCCTACAGAAAGTGATTGTTCTTATCAAATGTAGGGAACTAGAAAGTATAATAGACAGTCTTCATTTTGGTTATTCTCAAAGTAGAATCTAAGGCAAAGATTTGTGTGTGGGTCATTCCAGGGAACACAAGTGAGGAAATGAAGAAAGTAGGAGAGGAAAAGGAGAAGAAACCCTCACTTAATCCATCACTAATGGGAAAAAATTACTTTTAATCCTCTATTTACTGTTTATCTAATATAATAAGAAATAAACTTCGGTCTTCTACTATTTAATGTACAGACAAACATTGGTGCTCTCACTCAGTAACCTGTGATACATATCTTTTAAAGAAGGAAGGGGATATCACCCAGCTGTTAGTTGACATGGCGGCTAGCTGGATCCACCACTCGCTGGACATTTCAAGATACTGCAATTTTCTTGTGCTCAGTTAAGTGGATTTACAGATAGAATCATTACTTCATTGACATTCAGAAAAATGAAGCAGTTGGTTACAAAAAAGCAACAGATGAAAGGTGAGAATTATGGAGGACCTGAAAAATGGAATTTTTTTTAATTGTGTATTTATTCTTACATGTTTTTAAACTTTAGTCACCTTCAAAGTACTACACTTTGATGCACTACACCTATTGAGACGCTTTTTCCAATGTTCAAAACGGTTTTTGAACTTGACAATTTGGATACATTTTAGTGCTTATGCCAATTTATGTTTCACCTCTTTTCCAACAGCAAAATGTTTCCCTTTCCCTTTAAGGACCTTTTTCATCCAGGGAAACCAAGAAATAGTTGCCCAGAGAGAGACCAGGTGAATGGGGAGTGTGGGGCACTGGGATCATGCTGTTTGGAGGCAAAAACTGCTAAATACTCAGTGTGGTATGGACAGGTACATTGTCATGGTAGAAAAACCAGTCATCTGTTTGCCACAAAAAAAATTTTGCTGAAGCCAAACATAGCCTCTCACGCCAACCTCTCACAACAATGCTAGCTGGTACACTGATGCCAATGTGTTCCTAAAACACTTATCTAGGAGGGGATGCCTATACTACAAGGGGACTGCCCTCCAAAAGATAATTCTGGAGTTTTTTGGGGGGGGTTCTTCCCTCATATAAAAGAACAAGAAAATGCAGAGGTGTGGTCAGAGAATAAATACTATAATACGTATTATTTCAATCCTATGTAATTTATTTGAACAGACTTTAAGTATAGTCAATTTTGGAAATGATTAGTGTAATTAGAAAATGTGAATTATACTTTAGTTCATTGCAATATTCCATTTATATAAACAGTCAAATTGCAAATAATGCTGTTCAAATTAGTTTTAGCCTCCTAGTATTTGATCACTCATTGTATCATTTGCTGAAAAATTTCCCATTCTGATGACAGGGATTTTATTTTCATTTATAGTTTTAGTAATTTTACTTTCTGTCTTTGGATGCCATGCTATTAGGCTCATATGAACTTGGAAGTACTACATCTCTATTTAATTAACATTCTTGTGATTAAGAAGCAACCCGTTTCATTTCTGACAAAGTGTTTGTTTGCTTGTTTGTTTGTCTGTTTGTTTGTTTTTTTAGCCTTGAGTAGATTTTTCCTGATATTAAGCATACCCACATCACATTATTTCAGTTCGTATTTGCACTGCATTGCTTTTTTTTGTTATTTTTTATGCAATCTTTCTGGATTTTAACTTTCAAATTTAAAAAATTTGTTTAATCCATTAGGACAATTTTTGTCTTTTAAATTCTACATTTGTATCATTTCCACTAAAAGTAACTTATAACATTTGGGGATATAAACCCATCAGTCTATGAGAACACATCAAAAAAATTGAAAGATCACAAGTTGAGACCCTAACAAATCACCTAAGGGAGCTAGATAGAGAAGACCACCAAACCCTAACTTTAGCAGAAGAATTCAAATCACAAAAATAAGAGCCCAAACATGGTACATAGAAGATAAGTATATCATAAAAAAATCAACAAAACAAAAAGCTGGTTCTTTGAAAGAATTAACAAGATTGATGGACCCCCTAGCCAGAATGACCTAGAAAAAGAGAGAAAAAGCCCAAATACACAATCAGAAATACAAAAGATCAAATCACAACTGACCTGGAAGAAATACAAAAGATTATCAGAGATTACTATGTACATTTATATGGAAACAAAGTCGGTAACCTAAATGAAATGAAGGACTTTCTGACATCACACAACCTCCCAAGGTTGAAGCAAGAAGACGTTGAAACACTAAATAGACCAATAACAATGCAGGAAATTGACTCTGTCATAAGAAAACTACCTATAAAAATAAAGCCCTGAACTGGATGACTTTCCAGCAGAATCCTACAAAAAATACAAGGAGGAGCTGATACCAATCCTACTGAAAGCATTCCAGGCAAATGAGAAAAATGGAATTCTCTCAAATCATTTTATGAAGCAAGCATCACACAGATACCCAAACCAGGTAAAGATCCAAAGGGAGGGGAGTAGAGAGAGGGAACTACAGACCAATATCCCTAATGAACATAGATGCAAAAATCCTCAACAAGATTCTAGCCAGTCAGCTCCAAAAACACATCTCAAAAATCATCCACCATGACCAAGTAGGCTTCATAGGATGCTGGGCCGGTTCAACATCTGCAAGACCATAAATGCAATTAAATGCATCAACAGATGTAAAAACAAGAACCACACGATTGTCTCATTAGATGCAGAAAAAGCTTTTGATAAAATCCAGCATCCCTTCTTGATAAAAACCCCCTTGAGAAGGAACATACCTCAAAATAGTTAAGAGCCATCTACAGTAAACCCACAGCTAGCATATTGCTAAATGGGCAGAAACTGAAAGCATTTTCCCTGAAAACTGGAACAAGACAAGACTGCACACTCTCACCTCTCTTGTTCAACATTGTGTTGGAAGACCTAGCTAAGGCAATTAGACAAGAGAAGGAAATTAGGGATATCCAAATAGGAAAAGAGGAAATTAAGCTATCCCTCTTTGCTGATGATATGATCCTATACATTGAAAATCCAAAAGAATCTGTCAGAAATCTACTTGCACCAATAAAGGACTCGAGCAAAGTCTCAGGGCACAAAATAAATATGCAAAAGACAGTTGCATTCCTATATACCAACAATAAGCAGGCAGAGACCCAAATAAAAAGCACAATAGTCACACACAAAAAATGAAATACCTCGACATCTTCCTAACCAGAGGAGTGAAAGACTTTTACAATGAGAATTACAAAACACTACTCAAAGAATCCAAGAAGACACAAACAAATGGAAAAATATTCCATGCTCACGGATAGGAAGAATCAACATTGTTAAGATGCCTATTCTACCAAAGGCAATCTATAGATTCAACCCAATATCCATTAAATTACCAGCATCGTTCTTCTCAGACCTGGAAATGACAATACAGAAATTCATATGGAAACATAAATGACAACGAATAGCCAAAACAATCCTTAGAAAAGAAACAAACCAGGAGGTATCACACTTCCAGACTTCAAACTTTACTATAAGGCTATAATAATCAAAACACTCTGGTATTGGTACAAGAACAGGCATATAGACCAATGGAACAGGACAGAGATTCTAGAAGCAAACCATAATTTCTCAACCAACTCATCTTTGACAAAGCTTCCAACAATAAGTACTGGGGAGAGAAGCTATTCAGTAAATGGAGCTGGGAAAACTGGCTGATCACATACAGAAGATTGAAACAGTACCCCTACCTATCACCATACAAAAAAATTAACTCTAACTGAATCAAAGACCTAAACGTAAAACGCAAACTATAAGAATCTTAGAAAATGCAGGCAACACACACTTATGGAAATTGAAACTGGCAACTAATTCCTGATCAAAACCTTAAGTGTCCATACCATAAGAAATAAGATAGTTAAGTGGGACCTCATCAAACTGAAGAGCTTCTGCAAAGCAAAAGAAACCATCAAGAGAACAGGGAGACAGCCCACAGAATCTGAAAAAATATTTGCCAGCTGTATATTTGACAAAGACCTAACATCTAGGATCTACAAGGAATTCAAACATGCCAAATACAAACAGCCCCATTAAAAAGTGGGCAAAAAACAAGAATAGACAATTCTCAAAAGAAGATATATGGACAGCCAACAAACACATAGAAAAGTGCTCAGCCTCACTCATCATCAGAGAAATGCAAATCAAAGCCACAATGAGATGCCACCTAATCCCAGTAAGAATGGCCATCATTAATAAAACAAACAACCAAACAACACCAGGTGCTGGTGAGGATGTAGAAAAAAAGGAACACTTCTACACTGCTGGTAGGAATGCAAACCAGTGCAACCTCTTTGGAAAACAGTATGGCTATTTCTGAAAGAACTAGAAATTGACCTTCCATATGACCCAGAAATCCCACTATGGGAAATACAACCAGAGAAACCCAAATCATTCTACCAGAAAGATATCTGCACACACATGTGTGTTGCAGCCCTATTCCCAATAGCAAAAACATGAAATCAACCATGCTGCCCATTGAAGCTGGACTAGATATTTTTAAAAAGTGGTACATATGCACAATGAAATTTTATGCAGCCAAAAAGGACAAACACATGGACTTGAACAATTATCATAATACTATAGGAAAGGCATTGGCAGTAGTGGGAAACTGCAAGGGGAGTGGGGATTGGATTGGCAGTTGAGGTAAACTGCCAGATGAGGGAGAGGCACACCTCATCAATAAGGGTACCTGCATAATGAAAATTTTATGCCTAACCCTGAATTGAATCCCATATTTAAAAAATAAAAATAAACAAATAAATAAAATAAAATAATAAATCAAATAGAGGGCTTATTTTAAAGAAGAAAGGGATAGAGTCAGAAAATCAGCCAGGGACATTCTATAACTGCTGCTCAATCAGGAAAGATATAAAATATTAATAGAAAGTCACTTTTGCTGACTCTCTGAAATCTAATCAAATATAAATTTATTTAAGTGCTAAATAAATAAATCTATCAGTTTACTATGTCCTTTATTTTTGACCAACTGTTGAATTTTCCTTTCCTTCCTTCTTCTTTACCTTCTTTTGAACTAATTGATTTTTTTTTTAGTGTTGTATCTTTTTCCTAAATTTGGAAATTATACACCATTAATTGCTTACCTGAAATATAAAATATACATTTTTGACTTGTCAATGACTAACATTTACTAATTCTTTAACTCTCTTTCTAAATAAAGTGAGAATCTTAGAAAAAATTATATTAATTACTAAGTAATATTCTAAAGTTATTTATTTCAGTTCTCTATATTTTAAACTGCATAATACATTATTTTTGTTTTGTGCAATAAATGCACATTTAAATTTATGCACACATTTATTTTTCCTTTTCAATCATTCCCATCTCTAAACCCCATTCTCAAATCATTTTTATTCTCCTTGAAGAACACTCTTATCTTTTTCAGGCTATATCCAGGAATGACAGATCTTTTTTGTCTGATAATGTCTTAATTTAACTTTTTTAACTGTGAATTTTAGATTGGCTTTAATTTTTTTGAACCCAAAAAAGAACATTCAATGATTCTGTTCAGCATAGCAAATACATTTTTGTGGTAATCTGATGTTTTATTCTGTTTGCCATTAAAACATTGACTTTGTCTGTGTTTTTCTGCTATTTCCCCAGGATGGACCTAATGTGAAATTATTTTTATTTTTCTTGTGGGACTTTTCTGGTCTCTTTAAATGTAGAATTAATATTTTTCAACCATTTTTAAAAACATCTACTTATTGTTTCTTCAAATATTTTGTTCTTATTCATTTTGTCTTCTTTTCTTCTTGTGCTCTAGGTTTACAAAAGAAAGAAAGAGAAAGAGAGAAGGAACAAAGCAGGGAGGTAGGGAGAGAGAGAGAGAGAGAGAGAGAGAGAGAATCATTGTATCTTGCAGGTCTCTTACCCTGTCTTCTAAATTGTCTATCACCTTGTCTTATCATTTCTCATTTTAGTTGGTGAACTGGCAGAGTATGCAGCAGAGTAAGTAAAGTGAGGAAAAAAGAATATGCCCTTCAGTGTATATAGTCTACACTTAAGCTCAGCCTTCAAAATCTGAATTTTGGATGTGGCAGCTTTCAGCTCTGAATTTGTCTATGTATTGTTTAATTGTCTTCAGTAAGAGAGTTAATCAGTGTATGAGTTCTCTAGAGAAAGAGTAAGTAAAAAACAGACACACGAACACACAGATTAAAAGATTTATTTTAAAGAATTGTCTTACATGATTTTGAGGTAACTGGCAAGTCAAAACCTTGTGAAAAATGACTTTCAGGTAGGAAGTGATGGCATAGTCTTAAGGAAGAATTTTATTCCTCAGAGAAAGCTCAGTTTTGCTCTCTAGAATTTTCTACTGATTAAATGAGGCCCATATATTATCAAAAATAATCTATTCTAAGTCAACTGATTGTAGATATTAACCACATTTACAAATACCTCCACAGCAACACCTAGATTAATATTGTATTAAGCCTGTAATCCCAGCACTTTGGGAGGGTGAAATAAGAGGATTGCCTGAGCCCACAGGTTCAAGACCAGCCTGGGCAACATGGTGAGACCTCGTCTTTACAATAAATCAAAAATTAGCCAGACATGGTAGCGCATGACTGTAGCTCCAGCTACTTGGAATGCTGAACCAGAAGGATCTCCAGAGTCCAGCAGGTCAATGCTGGGGTGGCCGTTAGCATGCCACTGTACTCCAGCCTGGACAACGGAGTGAGACTCTGATTCAGAAAAAAAAAATTGTTTAAAAACAGGACACCATAGCTTAGCCAAGTTGACATACAAAACTAGAAATCACAATCTGTATTACTTAGTTTACGATCACCAGAAGCACATATCCACCAAAATCCTTTTTTTAAAAACTTATTTTCTTTTAAAGATGTGGGGTACAAGTGGTCATTGTACTGGTAAAGTTTGGACCTCCCTTTGGTCCTCACTTTGATTATGGCAAACTTTATAAACCTCAGAGTTCCTTCCTTGCAAGAACTCCTTCCAATGTTCTGGTGAGAAATAGCAATAAGCTTATCTAGTCAAATATTTTTTGCAAAATTTATTTAAAACTTAATAAATAAATAACTATTATTAATTTAATAACTTTTTTTGCAAAAGTTAGTTTAATTGCAATTGATTAAGACTTCTATCCTACCAAAATTAAAACAAAGAAAATATAGAATTGTTCCAGAAACTTAATTAAGGAAAAACACTGTGTTAACTTTCTGTTACTATGTTACTGAATTTTGTGATGTTTGTGGTATTTTTCAGCTTCTTCAAGCTTTTCTCACTCTAAATTAATGTTTACTTTATACCTAAGATAATATATATATTTTTGTATTATGTTTCTATAAAGAGTGCTTTCCCTACCCAAATAATATAGATTTGGGGCTCTGCAAAACTTGGATGTGCACCTAGAATTCATTGTCTCAGGAATAGTTAGAAGCCGATTCAAATCAGTGAGCCAGGAAAAGGTATCACTGTGATTTTCGAGGTAGGAAGAAGTTGTCTTTCTTTAAATGTTTGGTGATGAGCTACAGGGATAAGTGAATTTACATCGCAACCTACATTGTTTATGTATAACTATAACAAAACTATTATAAAACTCTTTATCTTTACCACATGTGATTCATACTGATATTTTCTCATTCTATATCATTTATTATTTTATCTTATATTAGTTTATTTAAATGCTGGTCATGATAGTCTATGTTGTTTTATGACCTATTAAAAGGTCATCACCACATTATTAAAAGCCTCACTCTATGGTTAGGATTGAAGATATGATGTCTGGATCTGTTGTAGCCACTTTGCTACCATAAGTAAAGCCAGACTCCCCCACCAAAAAAAAGTGTGACTTAGAGAATTAGATATGAGGGGGTATCATAAATTCATACTTGAAGCTTTGGAATTTTCTGTTATTTGTGACAAATCCTTTTTATTGTTAAAATAAAAACAACTACAATGATACTTTACTGAATATTTATTATTATTTATTGAACATTTATTGACTATTAAATAGTAATATTCTAGGCCACTTTGAATTTGTTATGTTTTGCTCTGTTTGGGAAAACACAGACCACATTCTCTATGGTCTGCATTCAATTAAGTATGTTAGGGGTTTATTCTTTATAGTATTGTGATTAGCAGTGTGAGTGGTATCTGGGCTTTTAGAGTCTTTTCCATTTCTTGCTACTTCCTCCACTCCAGTGTCACTATGGGCCACAATTCTTTCTCATAATTGGTTCTGAAGAAAAGAAGAATTATATATATATATATATATATATATATATATATATAATCTCGGGGAGTTTAAAACATAATATACTCATAAACTATATTCAGAAGTATCTGACAGCATTTGAACAAATGTTTGAAATCTTAAATTTTTAAAAACTATTTGGACAAAAGTTTATCATTCTTCAACAGGGATATTCATTTATAACTTATAGCATTCTTTTTTATCCCCCCCAAATCATCAGCATGTCTCTATAATTATTTTATTTGGCCATCCAAACTACATCTTACACACAATCTCATTGGACAATAAAAATATTTACTCACATGTTCCTAATTTTTGTTTTAAAATGATGATCACTATTTAAATGTCAAGTACAAAACTTTAAGCCTCTAGTAGAAATATAGATTAATATCTTTTAGACCATAGATAAATATTTCTTAAACAACAACAAAGTATTGACTAAAAGGAAAATAGCAAAAAATTACTTATATTAAAATAAATTATAAATTATATATAATATGTTGGTCAAAACATACTCAATGAAAATAAACACGTAAATTGCAAAAAAAAAACTTCTAAGAATATATAAAGAATTCTGAAACAACTTAAAATGCACAGATGACCCAATAGAAAAAGGAGATAAAAATAGAAAAGAAAACAATTTCACACAAACACACACACACACACACACACACACACACACACACACACACACACACACGCATGCACACACACACATACACACACAATCACATTAGGATAATTTTTTTTAAATGAAGTGCAAAAGGACATTACAACTGCAATGATGAATCATCACTTTATGAATTACAATCCCACACCATTCAACTGGCAAATTTTAAGCCTGATAAAACCAAGGTTGAATAAGATTTTGAACCACAGACTCTATTATGCATTGCTATTAGGAGTGGTAATTGGTGCACTATATATAGTATGGCAAAATATCCTAAAATTAACATTCATATAACTGAGACCCATCAATGTCACCCAAAGAATATTCAAAAAGAAACCTACACAAGAACAACAGAAGTCAGTAGAATATCAACAGTAACACTGTTCATAACTGTAAAGACCTGGAGATGTCCCAATATCTATCAAAAGAAAGTGGATGAATAAACTATTCATATAGTATAACATTAGATTGTGGTTAAAATTAATGAGCTATAGCAAATGCAACAATATAAAGAAATCTTAGAAAAATTAGAGTAAGCTAAAAATGAATCCCAGAAGATCTAAATATTACATACCATATATCCTTTTTTAAATAAATTAAAAGCCAAAATCAATGTACTTACTTTCTAAGAAGTATATCTAAATATAATTAAAATAGATAAAAATGGAAGCAAGGAAATGAGATTCAAGATTTTATTTATATAAAATAGGTGGAGGCAAATAAACTAGGATGTTAGTTGGTTACCTCAAGAACTTAATTTTTATTTGAGGGGTACACTTAAGGGTACTTATACTATCAAAAATAACTGAGGAAATAAAAGCGAGTTATGTATTGACCAAATGAAGAAACTGTGTCATGGCCATGTAATTTATGGTTAAATCAAGTACATTCATCTCAATTCCAAAGAAGTAAGAACAAATTACAAAAAACATGATCCCTGTAGGAACAATGGACACCAAGACTCTAGACACACATATACGCATACACGCAAACACACACACACAATTGAGTAAAGGATTCCAACCTTAGGGCAGCGTGAGATAATAAGGATGATTTTTCTGGATTCTGTATAGTAATAATACCAGCTAGGCTTTCTTTGGTGCTTGTGATGTACACTGTGATAGATTTGTTTACATGCAGTTCATCTAATTCTTGTTAATAGATATGTATCCCTTTATCCTTTGTACAGAAAAGAAAACTGAAGATAAAGAGTGTATCTGGTCCAAAGATCCAGACCAAAATGTAGCTGAGATAGCAAAATATCATACAAAATATCTGTGACTGGAAGACCCGTAAGCAGGCAGATAGGGGCTTTATACAGAGGGATCTCAGAAAAGATATGAATGCTGATGAAATGAAATGAATTAATGTATTGTGTTAATCACAGTTGCAACAGGAAACTGAGGACATTTTCACCTTTGATTCTGGCTCAAACTTTATGACTAGAATATTGACAGAGATGTGGGCAGTGACCAAAAAACCAGCAAGAGATTCTGAGATTCTCTGTCCCTAGCAAGAGCAGGAAGCCCTTCACCTGTAGACCTGAGGAGGAGGAAAAGGAGAAAACTCTTACAAACAGCAAGCCACCTGTGTTGAAAAATTAGCAAAAGACACAGCCATCACAGAAGGCAGATGGTGCATTCCAAACTTTTCTCCCTCCTGCATTCTGATCTCCTGCCAGCATGTCCCATTAGCTGAACACAATATGAAACAGGGGCAGGGAATCTTGATAAGTGGGACATAGGGGTCAGTTTCCTTGGGGCACTGAGCAGAATGGGAATGGAGCTTGGGAAGAGGGGACAGAAAATGGACCATAAACAGCATAGACATAAAAGTTACCTAACACTAGTCATGGTTAGAGAATTTTATGTATTATAAAAATTCATGATTTTTACCTATAAATTAATCTTTGATTAAGCAAGTTTTGTTACCTTTCTTTTTTCTTTCAAGTACACACACAGTAGTATGGTCCATTATTTGATAAAATACACTCAGTCAATAACACATATGAAATGCTACTTTTCCCTTTTATTTTTAATCCTGATGCCAAAGAACAGTAGTTTTTTTTTTTAATTTTCTTACTACAAAGCAATATAATAATAATATAGAATTAAGATAAGGAGACTAATCCTTGGGCTGAACAGTATTGATGTATTTTAATTCTTAACATAATTTTATACTTTGTGGTAGAAAATAAATGATATGGAATTGGAAAATACTTTGCAACTCTAGAAAACAGCATAGTGTTTATAACCATTATACTGAATAGTGATAATTTACAGGAAAATCCCTTGCATGTTTTTCATTCACTGTGCATAGATAGCCCTGCTTTGTTCAATCGTCCTCCTCCACTCCTTGATGACATCTCAGGTAGATCCTGTAGCTTTCTGATCACTCTATGAATAGTAATCTCATTTTGGGATAATACCAAGTTTCAGACAAAAGTGCATTTATCAAGTCAAGTCTTTATTTGCACATCTAGTTCAAAGTATCCACCCACTCACAGCTAAAGATTGACTGTCTTTATAATTTCAATAATGTAGCATCTAGGGATAATTTGGGTTACCAATTCAAGAAATCTCATGTTTCTAAAAAATATGGTCAGCCTGGATAAGATGGCATAGGGACAAGTAGTGGGCCAAGGTAGTGGGATATATTAATAGAAGAGATAACTGTGCATTCAGGATGCAGCTAGTAATAAATATGACAAAATTTCAGTTTGCTTTATTATCATCATTCATAAGCAATTTTAAACAATGTTATCAGTAAAATACTTCTGCCCCCCCTCAAAAAAATCTTCTGTTGATCCAACTTCTAATCAATTGCTGGAGTTACTGCTGAGTTTTAATAATATATATGGAAGCTCCAAATAAGCATATTGTTCTTATTTTTTTAATAAATATAGTATTCTACATGGAAACAAATTTTAGTAACCATCAGTTGTAGGTCTACTCCCAACACACAATCCCAGCTATACACATTCATTTCAAGAGTAAATAAAATTTTGGAATCATTGGAGATCATTTAGGCACAGTTTATGTCATTGATCTTTACATTTTCTTGGATGTAAGCAGAAGATTCAAATTAAACAGTGATAGCTGTGTGCAATTTTTTCTTTTCTGAGTTTTTTTTAATGTGAAGTTTTAGATGAGACTAATCACACAAATTGCAAACAGCCAGAATTATATATAAACAATGCGCAGTGATACACTAGTCTAAAATTATTCCTCTTGGAGAATGCCACTGACTATGAAGCAAAAAAGTGTAAAGAAATAAAATTTATGTTTAAAAAATTTCAATTTCAAAGAAGGCTGACAGGAAAAAAGACAGAAGATGATGATAGTCTAACATTTCCAGACATATCAAAAAGTCAATATTTGAATGTGCTGATTATTTTTGCAAATTGGGAACTTTTCTAAATCAATGAATCAAATAAAGTTCATGTTACTGTTAGTCAGCCATTTGTTTCTGATTTTTACAAAAGAAAGAAAATTTATAAGTTTTTTTAAAAAATAGAATGAAAGTGTATGATTAATTTTCTGGTGGAGATATTTTAGTAGAATTTGGTGGAGATATTTAATGGAAATACTTTAACTACAGGGATAAGGTTTTTGTAAAAATGTACAAAAACAGGGAGAGCAAGCTAATATGAGAGAACACATCAAATTATATGAACTGTTGAATAGGTACTATGTGAAAAATACTACCAAAATAAGAAGGAATATACAGACTGAAAGACTGACAAAGATCAACCTCAATTACCCAACAAGGTCACCTTATCCAGCCTAAGTGTATTTTGTTAGATACATGAGATTCCTTGGATTGTACACCCAAATTATTCCCAGATGCTACGTTTTTTAAATTAGAAGGACAGAAAAGAAGATAATACAAGCAACAAAATAGAGTGCTCATTTTCAAACAACACAAGCATCTTTTTTTCAATAGTAATATGGTTACTCCTCTCTTTTTTCCTCTCTGTACATATAGATGTCTATATATACATGCACATATATTTTTTTGTGTATCTATATGACTGCATATATACACATATGTATATACACACATACAAATTCATGTATGATTTTTCTATACTGCTTTTAAAAAATTAGAGCTATTACTAGGACATTGGTCTGAGCAGTGATTTTCTTTTAACATGACCCCAAAAGGACAGGTAATAACAACAACAACAAAAAAAAATGGCGTTGCATATAACTAAAAAACTTCTGCACAGCAAAAGAGGCAATTAACAGAGTGAAGACAAAAAACGTCAGAGTAGGAGAAAATATTTGCAAACTAAACACCTGGCAAGGGGTTAATATCCAAGATATATAAGAAACACACCAACTCAATAGCAAAAAAACAAATAACCCAATTTTTAAAATGTTCAAAAGACTTGAATAGGTATTTCTAAAAGAAGACACACAAATGGCCAATAAGTATGTGAAAAATACTCGGCATCACTAATCATTAGGGAAATGCAAATTGAAATCACAATGAGCTATCACTTTTTACCTGTTAGAGTAACTATCATCAAAACGATGAAAGATATATGTTGGTGACGATATGGAGAAAAGAGAAGACTGACACACTGTTCGTGGGAATATAAATTACTACAGTCATTATGAAAACAGTATGCAGGTTCCTCAAAAAACTAAAAATAAAAATACCGTATGACTTAGCAATTCTATATTTGAGTATCTAAAATAAATGAAATCAGTATGAAAAAAACTACCTGCACTCTCATGCTTATTGCAGCATTATTCTCAATAGACAAGATATAGAATTACCCCGAGTCTATCAATAGACAAATGGATTAAAAAATGTAGTATGTATTTGCAACATAATATTATTCTGCCTAAAGAAAGAAGAGTCCTGCCATTTGTGGCAAAACTGATAAACCTGAAGAACATTAAGTGAAATGAGCTCAGCACATAAAGATACATACAACATAATTCACCACCCATGTAGGGAATCTAAAAAATTAAGCTTACAGAAGTAGAGCAAAGAAAGATGGTTACCAAAGTCTGTGGTTGTTGATGTGATTAAGAGGAAGGTTTGGGAAGACGTTGCTCAGAGGATATAAAATTTCAGTTAGATAGGAGGAATAAGTTCAAGAGATCTGTTGTACAACATAGTGACTATAGTTAAAAATATGTTGTATTTTTAAAAAATACTAAGTGTAAAATTTTCTCACCACAAAAATGAGTATGTAAGGTAATGTATATGTCAATTAACTAGATAAAGTCATTCCACAGTGTATACATCTTCAAAACAATAATGTACACAATAAATATATACAATTTTATCTGTCAATTAAAGTTAAAAAAAACTAAAAATTAAAACTTCAATAGAGTGCATTGCATAGCTTTAAATATAAATGATGTCATCAACAAAGGTACCTGCATAATCAACGTTTGTAGACCTAACCCTGAATTGTACCCCACATCTTTATAATAAATAAATAAATAAGTTAAATATATCTTGGGTAGATAACTGAAAGAAAATTTTATTTTTTTTCAAGTCATAATGATCAATTTGCAAATAGAGCCTTCCTCTCTGTTGCCTCAAATTATTTACAGAGCACATCATGATTTCCCCTTAAATACAACACATTACTTCTGCTATTTTTAGTTTCCTAATTCTCTTTCCAATTGCTCAGTCCACAGCTTGATATATCTTTGGAAATGATTCCTTGGAGGACTTAGTATATTTTATAAAGAAGTAAAAAGACCTTTTATTTTCGTGCTTCATGGGTGAATTTCCTACACCTAGCTTCAGAGTAAATAACAAACATTTATGTGTTGTGTTGTGAATGTTCATGATAGTCAGTGTTTTCTTCATTTGCTTTTCACCAACATCCAGCACTGCACATTTTCAAAAGCAGAAATATCTTACTTTCACACAGAGGGAAGGACACAGAACTTTAATGTGGGTTTTTTTAAGTGACAAACACTACTATTATAGAAATGCTATTTGTTCCTGGTTGACTTCCTTTGGTTTCCAGGGAGAATTTTTCTCTATGAGTCATCTAATCTGACTCGCATATTACTTTTGTTTGACATCTTTTGTGAAGGACTGTAATTCCCATTTCACAGAGAAATAATTTGCAGAACAGCATCCTAATGGTAGGTCAGTATTTATATTCTAAACCTCCTGCCTACAGGTATATTTTCTTTTACGTTTGGCAGAAATATTTCAATTACTTGTGGTTTCCCATTCTAAAATTGTCTGTCATATGTGTCTCCAAACAGAAAAAATGAAAACTAGAAAACTCACCTTCCTTTAAATAATCAATAACCAGAAGTTATTCAGATCAAAGTGATGCTTTGCCTGATTGATGGTATGTGAAAGAATGAGGAAACATGGAAAAAAGGGAGAGAGGGAGTGAGGAAAAAGGCCAGCATATATATCCAGAAAAGATTTAAGAAGACTTTGCTCACCTGAAAGCATTTAGGATAAATATCATGTCCTGCACTTCCACTAGATTGTTTTGTCCCATCTACAATAGGGTTTGAAGGCATGGACTTTAGTCAAGGAGTAATTGGAAAAGGAAGTACCAGAGTGAAATTGGGTCAGCGTGGCGGCCCTGAGTAAATACCACCCCCAGCTCCCTGGCTCTATATGGTCCTATAAACCTACATTTAAGAATTGAATGAAAGTCTAAGAGAGTATGGTGAGAGAACTCAAAGATTAAAATCTAGTTTCAATGTTTTATACCTTGATTTGAGATGTGGTTAAAAGGACATATACATTTGTCAGAACTCATTGAATTGCACCTTTAAAGGAGTGAGTGTTAATTTTTATGTATTAGAACTCAATAAAGGTAATCTCAAAAGTTAATTAAAAATTTAAGCTATGAAGATGACACATTATATGGAATATGCTTGTGATGCAATGCTATTTTGTTAATTTTATTATATTACTTTACCTTTAAAATGAAAAAGAGTTATTTTTAAAATTATGCCTAAAAAAGGATATTCATGATGTAACTTCTGTAGGTAATAAAATTATCTCTTCTGGTAATTAAGATAATTCAACAAAGTGACTAAACCCAAAGAATGGAAGAAAATATTTGCAAGCTATTCAGCCAGCAAGAGATTAATAACCAGAATATGTCTGAAGCTCAAATAACTCAATAGGGAAAACAAATAGTCATATTTTAAAATAGGCAAAATATTTGAATATACATTTCTCAAAAGATGACATACAAATGGCCAGCAGGTATATGAAAAACTGTTCAACTTCACCAGTTATCAAAGAAAGGCAAATCCAAACTACACTGACATATTATACTGAACCAGTTAAAATGGCTTTTATCTTAAAGACAGGCAAGAACAAATGCTGGTAAGGATGTGGAGAAAAGAAAATCCTCACATGCTTTTGGTGAGAATGCAAATTAATATAGCCACTATGGAAAACAGTATGGAGGTTCCTCAAAAAACTAAAAATAGAACTACCTTATGATCCAACAATCTCACTGCTATGTATATATCCAAAAGAAAGGAAATCAGTATATGGAAGAGATAAATACACTCTCATGTTTATTGCTGCACTATTCACAATAGCCAGGCTATGAAATCAACATAAGTGCCCATCAGTGAATGAATGGATAAAGAAAATGTGGTTTATATACACAACAAAATATTATTCAGCCATAAAAAGAATATCTTGTCATTGGCATTAATATAGATAAAACTGAAAGACACTATGTTAACTGAAATAATCCAAGCATGGAAAGACAAATATTGCAAGCTCTTTCTTATATATAGGAGCTAAATAATACTGAACTCGTGGAGATAGAGAATAGAATAATGATTGCAAGATGCTGGGAAGGATTGAGGGAAATAAAGAGAGATAATTAATAGGTATGAAAATAATGTTGGATAGAAAGAATAAGATCTAGTATTTGGTAGCATAGTAAAACAACTGTAGTTACAATACTTTATTGTATATTTAAAAAATAGTTTTAAAAAGTGGAACTGGAATGTTCCTAACACAAAGAAATGATAAATGCTTGAGGTGATGATATCCCAGTTACTGTGATATGATCATTACACATTGTGTGCCTGTATCAACACATCACACGTACCCCATAAATATGTACAGCTATTATGCATTCATAATGATTAAATTTTTTAAATTTACATAATGATTTTAAACATAAAGAAAAACTAAATCTTAGTTCCAGTTCTGGTATCACAATTGGAGTTAATCTCTGACAATTTCCTCAGCCATAAAATGGGAACTGTATCTGCTTTACTAAGATGTCTAGGTATTTATGAACACCACAAAAAAGGATATTTGTGAAACAACTTTATAAAGTGATTCATAAATGTTCAACTTCAAATTTATAGCATATTCAATGGCCTGATTAGACTAAAAGTCCTTTTTTAAATCTTAGATTGTATGAGAGAGATTCTAAAAATCCAGAATTATTTTTTGGAGGATGGGCCCTTGTAGTACAGATTTCCCCTGCTTGGTAAGTGTTCTAAGGTCCCATTGGCTTACCAGCTAATGTACCAGCTGGTGGTGGTGTGAGAGGCTACATTCAGCTTCAGTGAACCTGGTTTTGGAGATTATTTCAATGCATTTGCCCATTTCATGATGAGTGATTTACAAGCATACTTGCCCACAATGTGCTGAGTTTTCGGCAATTTTTGACAAAAATGGCACGACTCCTGTGCCTCACCCTCCCTATTCACCTGATCTCTCCCTGAGACACCTTTTATTGTTTCTCAGGAAAAAAAGTCCTGAAAGGGAAACATTTTACTGATGGTGAAGAGTTGAAACAAAAAAACGGCAGAAGCACTAAAAGGCATCCAAACTGACGAGTTCAAAAACTGTTTTTTGAGCAGTGGAAAAAGCATCATGATAGGTGTATTGCATCAAACGGAGAGTACTTTGTAGGTGACAGAAGTTTAAAACATTTAAGAATAAATAATAAATTTTGGTTTTGGGGGTCCCCTTGCATCTCATTCACATTATAGCCTCCAGTAACTGTCATAATATAGTGGGCATATACTAGGTATTCAATAAACATGTGTTGACTAAATAAATTGAACAGATTCTAACTGGACACCAACTATTGCCAAGGAGTATGGTAGGCGTAAAAGCAATATGCACATTAATCAGATCAAGGTTCTCCTTGAGAATAAAACACAATTACCCATGCTCAATAAGTTAATTTTTTCCTAAAAAGAAATGTCACTTGAATGAGAAAAAGAATAGCATGGAAAAAATGGAAACTTCCTTGGCCCTTGGGCAGAAACATAATATTTTGAAGAAAAGCTCTGAAAAAAAGAGCAAATGAAAATTAATAATAAAGATCAGAAGATCCAATTTATTCAATACTTGTCAGAAATATGAGTGAGTCTTTCTCTCTCTCTCTCTCTCTCTCCCCTCTTAACACACACACACACACACACACACACACACACAAAACTTATTTGTATCTCTAAATAACATTGAGGAACATGAATGAGGAAAAAAGTTATCTGGAAAAGTGTGGGTAAATTACTGCCTTAATAACCTCATGATACCCCAGCATCTCTTTTAATCTCATATGAATACTCTCCTTTTGTTCTGTACAAATAGCACATCTAGAAAAAGTTATCTTTCATTGCCATTAAAAAACAAATATGTACCTCCCTTCCTAGGAAAGAAGTAGGAAGAATCTCTGCAAACCAGGGCAAAAACTCTCCCTCATTAAATTTGTCTAAATGTTGAGGACTCTGGCTAAGGAGTTAAAGCTGAAGAACTTCAGTCCATAACTGCTCTCAAAAAGTCCAGTGCAACAAAGACATTGAATTTGGATACCTTTACCACCGAAAACAACTTAAAGGAACCTCTTAGTCATATCAGTCTTTTAAAAATGTATAAAATTTATACATATCTCTTAGTCATATCTGTCTTTTAAAAATGTATAAAATGTACATGTTAAAATCTACATAATATTAATCAAATATTGTTTCGATAAACCAGTGGGAAAATTTATTCATTTTTTATCCTTTGTAAACTTCTCTATGTAAACTAATACCAAGACAAGGTCTTGAAGGTATGCCCATACTTAGCTGTGACAGGAGCAAAACTGCCTACATGAAGCATGAATGTTTGCATACTGGTGTTCTCTTAATAATTGAGTGCAAGATAAAAAGTTTGATCACTATTGGCCCAATAGACAACCATCTGTGCTGAAAGTTATTTTATATTGTTTAGCAGGGTGTTCCTGAGACTTCATAATCATGTCACCATAGGTATCAAGAATATTACAGATAGCTACTAAAAATCTGAAACTGCATTCAGGGTGTGGATGGGTTGTTTCATCTAAGATCCACCTGCCTCATGGAAATCACTCTCCTCTGTCTTCTTGCTGTTCTTTAGCCTTAAAAGACAGTTTGATGCCCTGGTGATTATTTATTTGTCAGAAACAAATCTAAATCCGGGATTTGGCAAGTTGTTCTCTGAAGCAAAACTGAGTTGTGAATTAGGGAATGAAAGCAGTTTACAAACATGCTAGAGCTAACATTGGCCTTTGTGATCTCAATCAGAAGCACTGGGCTTTGTGATCTCCCATGGGTGGGTCTTCATCTCTTCAGTAAACATAAAAACCTTAGTTAAAATGTTCCCTAGTCAATGCTTAGACTAACAAGAATTTCTGCTTGAGCAAATTAGAGCAACTTCTCCAGACCTCTATTCTCACGTAACTCTGTTCTCAGAAACTAAATTTTGCATCCTGTAAAGAGTTCTGGCATGGTTAGTCAGAGAATATTTTAAGGTGTCAAGTGTGATGATTTACAAGTTCTGCTCACTTAAGACCTACTATCCACAACTCTCTCTACCTCCAACAAAAGGCATGATGACAAAAATAAACACTTTATGGCCACGAGATAATCACCTGGGAATAAATTTGGTTTCGTTAAATGTTCGTGAAGCTGAAAACTTCACAAAATGAAATGCTTTTTACAAATTAGTCTGGAAATCAACGACAGAATTGTTGAAAAAATTTCTTATACTTCCAGATCTGAATGAATTGAGAAAATCTGCAAAGACAGCTCCAAGATCCTGCATCACATATAAGAACAGCTCACATAGCTGGGCATAATTGCATGCACCTATAGTTCCAGTTACTTGAAAGACTGAGGAAGAAGGATCGTCTGAGCCCAGCAGGTCAAGGCTGTTGTGGCTATGAGTGAGATACTGCTCTCCAGCCAAGGTGACAGAGTGAGACTCCAACTCAAAAAAAAGTTCACCTAGATCCATTCATCATTAGAATTTTATTATATTATATTCTTTCCTCCCCCTGTGGAATACAAGTTTGTTTACAGCTAATGATATAAATTTCAGAGTGAATAATGCATCCCTTTACCTTGAGAGACTGAGAATAATGGTTTCACTCAAGGTTTAAGTATGAAGACTTGAATTGTTTGATAGGTAACATCTCGCTATATATTTTATTTTGAATGAGAAATATTTAAAGAAATTTTAGGGTAGTAACTATTGAACTAATTTTGAGAGAGGATGGGGGAGAGTTAAGGAATTAGTAGGTGTAAGTGTTCCCTGAGACTCAAGTTTTCTCCAGGTCTCTTTCTAGGCTTCTCTTCATGTAGTGGGTAGTCTATGTTAATACCAGCTTCATATTTTATCTCACTAGAATGCCTACAATCTCATTTAGATCATCTCATGTCTTTAACAACTTTGCTATATATATATATATAGTCATAGAAATGGCACTAGACTTACAGCAAAAAAAGACTAATTTTCTTATCCTCAACATTTATTGAGTATGCAGTTCACCTAACTGTATGAATATTTACTTTTCTCAACTATTCATTTGTTTATTTATTTATATAGTAAATAAATATTCATTGAGGATCTACTCCAGGGCAGGTATGATACTATTTACTAACAATAAAATGATGATTCAGACAGATTGTGTTAGCCCACCTTTAAGATGATCACCATCGATTTCTTACCTCTCCACATGCTCAATCCTTTTCTACATTGCAAGGTAGAGCAGATTTTTCTCTCTCCTTGAAACTGGGTAGATTTGGTGACTGTTTGACCAATAGAATATGGTGGATACGGTGTTAGATTTCAGTACAGATGTTAAAAGTCTGGCAGTTTCCACTTCTTATTTTTTGGAGCACTTGTTCATGGAATCCTGAGTCCTAAGAAGACCAACAACCCTGAGGCTGCCATCTGCAAGGAAGCCCAGAGATAGCCACATGGAAAGTGAAGAATCCATAGAGGGAGAGAGAAAGAGAAAGAAAGCGAGATGGATTGATTGGGGGGGGGCTTGGTGAGTCTCTGGCTGTTCCAGTCCAACCCCAGACTGTATGACAAAGCCTTAAAATGCATCCAGTCTCGCTTACCACTTGACTTCAACTATCAGCATGAATTTTCCAGTGAAGCCTATCAATTCTCAGAACTACAAGAAAGAATAACAAGCAACTATGGTTCTCTAAGCAATTAAACTTTAGAATGGTATTTACACAGCAATAGATAATGAAATATATACTCCCTGCCTTCCTATAGTTTAAATTTTAGTAAGAAAGGAAGAAGGCTAAGCAAATAATCACAAAATGAATGTAAAGTTACACTGCAATAAATGCCATTAGTGTTGCTGAGAAAAGGTAGATGAGGCTGAGAAATATAACAAGGAGACAGGACCAAGTTTGTGGTCAGGGAAAGCTTCTGTGAAATGGCGATATATGTCCTGCAATCCAAAAAATGCTTAACTAAGGAAAGAAAACAGGATCCTTGTTCTCCTATGCCTATTATTTCAAACAAAGGGAGAAGAATGTGCCATGGCGCTGAAGTAGGGAGGAGCATGATGCATTCAGTGGACAAGAAAAAAGTCAAGGAGGCTGGAGGACATGAGTGGCAGGTTATAAAGGTCAGTAAGGGAGGATGGGCTGACCAAATCAGGACTCACATAGTGTTAGGAATATGTTTTCACTACAACAACCATCTGAATCATTTTAAGTGTTTTCACTGCAAGGCAAGCAAAAAAAAAACCAAGGCATCCATGAAAAGATGTGTCTGTCTCCTCAACAGAATTGTTGCTTGCTCAGGTGTTATATGTAAAAGCATTTTTCTAATACCAAAAGCACTATTAACATTCAAAACATGGCCAGGCATGGTGGCTCATGTCTATATTCCCAGCACTATGGAAGGGAAGCCAAAGTGAGAGGATTGCCTGAGTCCATGGGTTTGAGACCAGTCTGGGCAACTTGGTGAGACCTCCTTTCTACAATAAATCAAAAAACTAGCTAGGCATGGTGGTGTGTGCCTGTAGTTCCAGCTACTTGGAAGGCTGAGGTGGAAGGATCACCTGAGTCTAGCAGGTCAAGGCTGCGGTGGCTGTGAGCATGCCACTGCACTCCAGTCTGGGCTACAGAGTGAGACTCCAACTCAAAAAAAAAGCCAAATATTATCTTTAGTTATTAAAAAAAAAAAGTTTCAGTGACTTTACAAAGAAAAGGCCAGATACTAAAATCCAGGAGTAAAAAGTACACTTTCAAGTAGTATTTAAAATAAAGGAAAAACTCAGCAATTTCCACAAAATTAAAAGATTAGGAGCCCAGAGTCCCATCAGTGGAGAGAGAGGATCCAGAAGTGTCAGGGAGGAAGCTCATGTCCAGCAAAGAGGCACCCACCGTAGCCATTTTCTCTGTCTCAGGACCAGAGAGAAACAGCATCACCCACCCAGCTCCAGCTCTGCACAGCTCTGCTCAGCCTCCAAACTGGGACCTAAGGTAATTGCATGAAACAGGGAGAGACAGAAACTCCTCCCACACACTAGATCGGACATAGACAGGTCAGATCTGAGAGGCAGACCTAAGAGGTAGTAAGCTGACTGAACCAAGATCTGACCCTAGCTGTGAACAACCCTACCAACCTGCAATGAGAGCTAGATATCAGAGCTGCAGGGACATTGAACTCACAGGAACGATCTCAGGTCAAGCTTGAATCATTGTTTTTACTTTATTTTTAATTTTATTTTTAGTCTTTGTCTGTTTGTTTTACCCATTTTTGTTTGTTGTGTATTTCACTTTTTTTCTTTTCTCTTTTCTCTCTCTTCTTGCTGTTTTTGATAACATTTTTGTGCTTGCCCTGTTTCTATAATTTTAGTGATTTCTCTTTTTTTTTTCTTTAGACTTCCTGTTCGTGTAGGGGAATTGTAAACCAATAGGGAAGTTGGTTGGCTTGTGTGTTTAAATGATTGCCTGTATGTTTTAGCTTTTGTTTTACTCTTCTCTGTCATTGTGTCTCTTTTCATTTGTTAGTCAGTGTGTTTGTCTGTTATCCCTCTTACTCTTCTCTCTCCACCTGCCACTTCTCCCCACCTTCCCTGTTCCATTCTTTTCCTTTTTCTTACATCATTTTGCTTTCATGGAGCAAGCTTACATCCCAACTGCATGGACAGATCACAAGGCAGTGGGAAGGGGGTTCCAGGGTACCCATACACCTGTTGGTGGATACTAGGATCAGCAAATAGATTTTGAATCACAGCTCCCCCTCAATTAAATCTCAAAACTGCAAAAAAGTATAGCCCTCAACCCACAATCCAGTCTCAGAATTTAACAAAGATAGAGGATTCACATAAAAAGAATTGGAGATTGAGCAGACAGAACTAAAAGCAACCCCACCATCCTAAACAACAGAATTAAAGAAGAGGAGGAAAAAAGTGGGGAGGAAATCTGCACAAATGAAGAAAAACCAAAAGAAGAATATGGGTCTCACACAGACTCCTGGGAGGTCAGACACTGAGAAAACAGACTTCGGAATGCAAACAATGAAGAGCCCCCAGAATGACTGGTCACAAACTACAAATCCAGACATCAAGACATTAATACAGAGAATAAAAAGAATTGAGGAGAAACCAGAGGAAAACAGGAAGGAGTTGATAACTGAAATAAGAGCAGTAAAGAATACTGTGATTGAAATAAGTGACAAGCTAATAAGCATGGAAAGCAGAATTGGCCAAGCAGAAGAAAGAATCTCAGACCTTGAGGACCAAAATATAGAACTAACCCAAACTGTCCAAAACATGAAAAAGAAGTTTTAAAAAAAACAGAACAAAACCTTCAAGAGATGAGCAGTTATTTCAAGAGGCCAAACCTAAGAGTAATTGAACTTCCTGAGGTAGAAAGACAGACAGAGACCACCCTGGAACAAACATTCCATGAAATCATTCAGGAAAACGTCCCTCATCTCATCAGTGATGCAAAAATTCAAACACAAGTGATCTAGAGAACCCCTACAGGACAACAAATGAGAAGACCAGCTCCCAGACACATAATAATTCAAAGTAGGTATAAAAGAAAAAATCCTAAAGGCATCAAGAAAAAAAGGTCAGACTACCTACTAGGGAAGACCAATAAGAATAGCAGCAGATTTATCTACAGAAACACTTCAGGCCAGGCCAGGAGAGCATGAAGCCCAATCTTCAAAGTTCTCAAAGATAAACAATTTCAACCAAGAACAAACTATCCAGCTAAGCTGAGCTTCATCAGTGAAGGAGAAGTAAAATCTTTCCCAACCATTCAATACCTAAGATCTTATGCTGCCTCTAGACAACCTCTACAAGAAACACTTAAGTATTAAATACAGAAGAAAAGGGGAAAAGAATGACAATTTTCTTCACAAGAGAGCAGGAAAAAAATTGAAAACACACACGAATCAACCCCAAAATCAAAAGAAAGATAACGAACAGGAACAACAACAACTCTATAAGAACTTTATTACAGGGATAAGCTTTCACATTTCAATAATTAGCCTGAATGTGAATGGACTAAATGCACCACTGAAAAGACATAGAATGGCAAAATGATTAAAATATCATGAGGCAACAATATATTGTCTCCAAGAGACACATCTCACCAGAAAGAACACTCACAAACTCAAAGTAAGAGAATGGGAAGCAAAATTTCAGGTGAACAGAACAAAAAAGAAAACTAGAGTGGCAGTTTTAATATCAGACAAAACACCCTTTAAGCTACCAAAAATTTTAAAAGATACAGCAGAGCACTACATAATGATAAAAGGTTCAATCCATCAACAAGAAATATCCACCCTAAACACATATGCACCTAACATAGGAACACCAACTTTCATAAAGCAGCTTCTAGGCAAACTTAAAAAAGATACTGACTCTAATTCTATCATAGCTGGGGATTTTAATATCCCATTCACAACCCTAGGCATATCATCAGGACAAAAAATTAGCAAGGAGATCCAGAACCTCAATATCACTCTTGACCAAATGGACTTAATTGATACCTACAGAGCACTCCATCCAATGACCATAGAATATGCATTTTACTCATCACCACATGGAATGTACTCTAAGATAGACCACATACTTAACCATAAATCAAGCATGAACAAATTTCATAAAATTGAAATTTTGCCACGCACCTTCTCAGACCACAGTGGAAAAAAAATAAATATCAACACCAATAAAATTACTCCCAAACCTACAAGAACATGGACACCAAACTGCATGATGCTAAGCAACTTCTGGGTCACCTTGGAAATCAAAACAGAGATTTAAAATACCTGAAAACCAATGAAAATGAAGAAACATCTTACCAAAATCTCTGAGATGCCATGAAAGCCGTACTAAGGGGGGAATTCATAACTCTACAAACATACATGAAGAAAATAGAAAAATCACAAGTTAACAGCCTAACAAGTCACCTAAGCAAGCTGGAAAAGCAAGACCATCAAAATCCTAACTTCAGCAGAAGAATCCAGATCACCAAAATAAAAGCCCAGATCTGGGACATGGAAGACAAAAAGATAATACAAAATAATCAATGAAACAAAAAGCTGGTTCTTTGAAAGGATAAATGAGATTGATGATCCCCTAGCTAGACTGACAAAGAAAAAAAAGAGAAAAATCCCAAGTAAGCACAATCAAAACACAAAAAAATGAAGTCACATTTGACCCTGAAGAAATACAAAAGATTATCAGAGACTACTATGTACACTTGTATGGAAACAAATTTGAAAACCTAAAGGAAATGTAGGACTTTTCTTACATCACACAAACTCCTTAGGTTGAAACAAGAAGAAATTGAGACCATAAATAGACCAATAATAATCAAGGAAATAGACTATGTCATAAGAAAACTACCTACAAAAAAACCCTGGACCAAATGGTTTTCCCACAGAATTCTACAAAACATATAAGGAGGAACTATACCAATCCTGTTGAAAGTATTCCAGGTGATTGAGAAAGATGGAACTCTCCCCAAATCATTTTATGAAGCTAACATCACATTGATACCCAAGCCAGGTAAAGACCCAACAAAGAAAGAAAATTACAGGCCAATATCCTTGATGTACATAGATGCTAAAATTCTCAACAAGATGCTAGCAAATCAGGTTCAACAACACATCTCAAAAATCATCCACCACGACCAGGGAGGCTTCATCTCCAGGATGCAGGGCTGGTTCAAAATTCATAAGACATAAATGTAATTAAATACATCAATAGATATAAAAACAAAACCATATGATTATATCATTAAATACAGAAAAAGCTTTTGATAAAATCCAGCACCCTTTCTTGATAAAAACCCTTGAGCATCTAGGCATAGGTGGAACATGCCTCAAAATAATAAGAGCCATCTACGAGTAACTCACAGCCAGCATACTGCTAAATGGGCAGAAATTGGAACCATTTCCCCTGAAAACTAGAACAAGACAAGGATGCCTATTCTCACCCCTCCTGTTCAACATAGTTCTGGAAGTCCTAGCTAGAGCAATCAGAGAAGAGAAGGTGATCAGGGATATCCAATAGGAAAAGAGGAAGTCAAGCTATCTCTCTTTGCAGATGACATGTTTCCTCCTTGAAAACCCAGGAGAATCTGTCAAAAACTTCCATGCACTGATAAAGGACTTTGACAAAGTCTCATGACATTAATAAATGTGCAAAAGACAATCACATTTCTATATACAAATAATAAACAAACAGAAACCCAAATAAAAAGCACAATTCCATTCACAATAGCCACAAAAAAAATGAAATACCTTGGCATCATCCTAACCAGAGATGTGAAAGACCTTTACAATGAAAACTACAAAACACTGCTCAAAGAAATCAAAGATGACACAAACAAGTGGAAAAATATTCCATGCTCATGTACTGGAAGAATCAACATTGTTAAGATGTCCATTCTACCTAAGGCAATCTACAGATTTAACACAATACCCATCAAATTACTAGCAACAATCTTCTCAGACCTAGAAACAACAATACAGCAATTCATATGGAAACATAAATGACCAAGATAGCCAAAACGATCTTCAGAAAAAAAAAAACCAGGAGGTATCACACTCCCAGACTTTAAACTCTATTATAAAACTACAATAATCAAAATTGCCTGGTATTGGTACAAGAACAGGCATATAGATCAAAGAAGTAGAATTGAGTTTCCAGAAGCAAAACCTCAATTTCTCAACCAACTCATCTTTGACAAAACCTCAATTTCTCGACCAACTCATCTTCCACCACCAACCACTGGGGAGATGAGAACCTATTCATTAAATGGTGCTGGGAAAACTGACTGACCACATGCAGAAGATTGAAACAGGACCCCTACCTATTCCCATACACAAAAATCAACTCTACATGGATCAGAGAACTAAACATAAAACCTCAAACTATAAGAACCTTAGAAAATGCAGGAGACACTCTTATGGAAATTGGAACTGGCAAACAATTCCTGACCAATACCCGAAGTGCCCATGCCATAAGAGATAAGATAGCTGGGCTTGGTGGCTCAGCCTGTAATCCCACGCCTTTGGGAGGCTGAGGTGAGTGGATTGCCTGAGCCCGCGAGTTCGAGACCTGCCTGGGCAGCGAGACCTCATCTTTACAATAAATCAAAAAATCAGCCGGGCGTGGTAGCACATGCCTGTAATTCCGGCTACTCAGAAGGCTGAGGCAGAAGGATCGCTGGAGCCCAGCAGGTCGAGACTGCGGTGGCCGGGAGCGGCCACTGCACTCCAGTCTGGGCAACAGAGTGAGACTCCAACTCAAAAAAAAAAAAAAACAAAAACAAGAGATAAGATAGACAAGTGGGACCTCATCAAACTGATAAGCTTCTGCAAACCAAAGAAACCATCAAAAGAGCAGGGAGACAGCTCACAGGCTGGGAAAAAATATTTGCCAACTCCATGTCTGACAAAGAACTAATATCTAGGATCTGCAAGGAACTCAAACATGCTGAAAATAAAAAAACAACCCCATTACAAAGAGGGCAAAAGATATGAATAGACAGTTCTCAAAGAAGTCATATGAACAGCCAACAGATACATGAAAAAATGTTCAGCCTCTCTAGTCACCAAGGAGATGCAAATTAAAACTACACTGAGATACCACCTAACTCCAGTCAGAATGGCCATCATCAATAACTCAAAAAATAACAGATGCTGGAGAGGATGTGGCGAAAAGGAAACACTTCTACACTGCTGGTGGGAGCACAAACTAGCACAGCCTCTGTGGAAAACAGTGTGGTGATTCCTAAAAGATGTAAAAATTGACCTTACATTAGACCCTGCAATCCCCCTACTGGGAATATACCCAGAAGAACTCAAATCACTCCATGAAAAACATACCTGCACACATATGTTCATCGCAGCATTGTTCACAATAGCAAGAGCATGAAACCAACCATGCTGCCCATCATATAGGACTGGATAAAAAAAATGTGGCACATATACACAATAGAATATTATGTAGCCATAAAGAAGAACAAAATCATGAACTTCACAGCAACCTGGATGGAATCAGAGTCTATAATACTGAGTGCTCTTTCACAGAAACAAAGAACTGAATATCACATGTTCTCACTCATAAGTGGACCTTGAACAACCACTGCGACACTACAAGGAAAGCATTGACTGTAGCGGGAAACTGTGGGCCATTGGGGGGCTGGGAGGTGGGATTAACAGTAGTGGAAATCTACCTTGGGAATGAGGGCACACCTCATCAACAAGGGTACCTGCACAGTGAATATTTGTATACCTAACCCTGAAATGTACCCTATAATTTTAAAATAAAAAATTTTTTAAAGTTTAAAAAATAAATAAATAAAAATAAAAGATTAGTACTCTGTGGCATATATAGTTATAATGTATTACAGACAAAGTAAAACAAACTACAAATAAAAACATTTATTTTATAATATTTCCTATTTGACATGCTTTAGCCGAAAACATAGAGAATTTGAGGTCAGAAGTTGTTGTCTGTTTTGCTAATTCTGGCAACAATTAACCATGTCACATTGAGCCAATCTTTGAACTCTATAGACTTCAGTTTCCAACCTGAAAATTGGGAGTATTGTAATTGGTCTCTTCCCAGTTCTAGAATTAAAATTGCTTGTCTATAAACTTGCTACATGTTTAAGTCCATGTAAATACATAAAGAGAAAACTCCTGTATCATATTTTTAGAAGTTCTGACAAATTGTAAGTCAAATTGATATATTTATGACATATTCACACTGATATATCATTAATAAACTATGTTTCTTTCAAAGACTAACAGCCTGTTCTTGGCAAAATCACCAGGTACTTTGTTCTTTAAGTGTCTAGTAAACACTTAAGATAAACTGATCTGTCAGTCTTACCAGAATAAAATATTAATACATTTTATGGAAGACTGATTAGTTCTAGTGAAACTAACCCACTGTCAGTTTCTGGGATTACCTTCAAAAAGTGCCTTGAAATAATTTGTTGTTTTATATATATTTATATGAAACTTTCTTCCTCCCTATTAAGAGGTCTTTTTCTGAAGGAAGATGAGTATTACCTTATTGAACTTAAGGTTTGTATGTTTAAAATGTACTCAGTTTAGATAAAAATTTCAGGCTCCCCTAGATCCATTCATCATTGGGATTTACATGAAGTATGTATGAAAAAATAGAAATGAATTTCGGTAGCATCTTCTATGTCCAAGTCTTCTTGCTAGATGAAAGTGAGATACATTTCAATAGCACTTGGTCTATGCCCCTGCCACAATTCAGTTACAAAGCAAGACATTTATGCAAATACATATATTATAAGTCAGAGAGTGTTACATCATGAGAAGAATGAAGTAGACTTCCAAGCAAGATAGCATGATATTGATAGACTTTGAAACTCCACCCCCATGCATATACTCAAAAACATCTTTAAGTTAGATGAGAAGGTGAGATCAAATTGTAAGACATCATCGGTGGGTAAAGCAGTATTGTCAGGGTGGTAAAACCCATGTGCTCTGCATTCAGACACAGCTAAGTTCTCATAAAGCCATATTTACAAAAATGAGAACTATATCCTTAAACATCACAAAGATGTGAACATGTGTGTGTGTATGCTGAGTTGATAATCCATGGAGAACAAATATCTGAGTGTTTATGTATAAGTGCATACATAGATATGTATAATCATGCACTAATGACTGCTAAGCTGGTGATTATCACAAAAAAATAATGTCTACCATTGATCAATTTCCTAATGGTTGCTGACACTATAGGCTCTGATTTACAAACCACACTGAGAGGCAGATGCAACCTGAAAAAAAAGGCTAAGTTTAGGAGAAATTAATAACCACCTCCAAAATTACACAGTTAATGATTTAACTATCTGTGACTCAAACACACGTTGGAGTAATCCAATAGACTTTATCCTTACTCTACATCAATATTCCTTCCTGTTAATTACTTTGTTCATAACAAGAACAATTATTCATATTATCAATGATAGAATATGCATTCTCAAATATTCCATTATTGTTTCTTCTTTTCCTTTTAATTTTTTTTATTTTAAAGATGTGGGGTACAGTTCAGGGTTGGGTCTACAGATGTTCATTATGCAGGTGCCCTTGTTGATGAGATGTGTCCCCTACCACTTCCCCAGGTAGATTCCCACTACTGCCAATCCCGCTTCCCCCCTCCCATCCCAGCAGTTTCCCATTATTGCCGATCCTTTTCTTATAGTATTATGATAATTTTTCAAGGTCCACTTATGAGTGAGAACATGTAATACTCAGTTCATTGTTTCTGTGAAAGATCACTCAGTATTATAGACTCTAATTCCATCCAGGTTGCTGTGAAGCTCATGATTTTGTTCTTTATGGTTGCATAGTATTTCATCATGTATATGTACCACATTTTTTTGTCCAGTTCTCTTTTGATGGTCAGCACAGTTGGTTCCATGTTCTTGCTACTGTGAACAATGCTGCGATAAGCATACGTGCGCAGGTATCTTTTTTATAGAGTGATTTGAGTTCTTCCAGGTATATTCCCAGTAGGGAGATTGCAGGGTCCAATGGAAGGTCGATTTTTACATCTTTTAGGAATCGCCACACTGTTTTCCACAGAGGTTGTACTAGTTTACACTCCCACCAAGAGTGCAAAACTGTTCCTTTTCGCCACATCCTCTCCAGCATCTGTTATTTTCTGAGTTAGTGATGATAGCCATTGTGACTGGAGTTAAGTGGTATCTCAACGCAGTTTTTGAAATTTGCATTTATTTGATGACTAGTGAGGCTGAGCATTTTTTCATGTATCTGTTAGCTGTTCATATGTCTTCTTTTGAGAACTGTATTCATATCTTTTGCCCTCTTTGTAATGGAGCTGTTTGTTTTTTTCTTTTTGGCACATTTGAGTTCCTTGTAAATCCTAGATATTAGGTCTGTGTCAGACATACAGTTGGCAAATATTTTTTCCCAGTCTGTGGGCTGTCCCCTCATTCTCTTGATGATTTCTTTGACAGAAGCTTGTCAGTTTGATGAGGTCCCACTTGTCTATCTTCTCTCTTGTGGCATGGACACTTGGGGTTTTGTTCAGAAATTGGTTGCCAGTTCCAATTTCCATAAGGTTGTCTCCTGCATTTTCTAAGGTTCTTATAGTTTGAGGTTTTACATTTAGGTCTTTGACCCATTTAGAGTTGATTTTTGTGTATGGTGATAAGTAGGGATCTTGTTTTAATCTTCTGCATGTGGTCAGCCAGTTTTCCCAGCACCATTTACTGAACAGGTTCTCCTTTCCTCAGTCATAGGTGGTGGAGGCTTTGTCAAAGATGAGTTGGTTGAGAAATTGAGGTTTTGCTTTTGGAATCTCTATCTTGTTCCATTAGTCTATGAGCCTATTCTTGTACCAATACTAAGCTGTTTTGATTATTGTAGCTTTATAATAGAGTTTAAAGTCTGGGAGTATAATACCTCCTGCTGTGCTTTTTTGCTGAGGATTACTTTGGCAATTTGTGGTCACCTGTATTTCCATATGAATTCCTGTATTGTCATTTCCAGGTCTGAGAAGAATGTTGCTGGCAATTTAATGGGTATTGCATTAAATCCATAGCTTGCCTTGAGTAGGATGGACATCTTAACACTGTTGATTCTTCCAATTCATGAGCATGGAACATTTTTCCATCTGTTGGTGTTGTCTTTGAGCAATGTTTTGTAGTTTTTGTTGTAAAGGTCTTTCACATCTCTGGTCAGGAAGATGCCAAGGTATTTCATTCTTTTTTGTGGCTATTGTGAATGAGATTGTGCTTTTTATTTGGGTTTCTGTTTGTTTATTTTTGGTGTATAGAAGTGTGACTGTCTTTTGCACATTGTTTTATACCCTGAGACCTTGTCAAAGTCCTTTATTAGTGCAAGGAATTTTTTGACAGATTCTCTTGGGTTTTCGAGGTATAGAGTCATATCATCTGCAAAGAGGGATAACTTGACTACCTCTTTTCCTATTTGGATACCACTTCTCTTCTCTGATTGCTCTAGCTAAGACTTACAAAACTATGTTGAAAAGGAGTGATGACAATGGGCATCCTTGTCTTGTTCCAGTTTTCAGGGAAAATGGTTCCAATTTCTGTCTGTTTAGCAGTATGCTGACTGTGGGTTTCTCATAGATGTCTCTACTATTTTGAGGTATGTACCATCTATGGTTAGATGTTTGAGGGTTCTTATCAAGAAGTGATGCTGGATTTTAGCAAAAGTCTTTTCCGTGTCTAATGATATAATCTTGTGGTTTTTGTTTTTTATATATGTTGATGTATTTAATTACATTTATGGTCTTACGGATGTTGAACCAGACCTGCATCCTGGGGATGAAGCCTGTTTGGTGGTGATGGATGATTCTTGAGATGTGTTGTTGAATCCAATTTGCTAGGATCTTGATGAGAATTTTAGCATCAATGTTCATCAAGCATATTGGCCTGTAGTTCTCTTTCTTTGTTGGATCTTTACCTGATTTGGGTATCAATGTGATGGTAGCTTCATAAAATGATTTGTGAAGAGTTCTATCTTTCTTGATTTCCTGGAAAACTTTCAGTAGGATTGGTATCAGTTCTTCCTTGTATGTTTTGTAGAATTCTGTTGGAAAGCCATCTGGTGCAGGGCTTTTTTTTTGAAGGGGTAGGTAATTTTCTTACATCATAGTCAGTTTCCTGGAATGTTATTGGTGTGTTTAAGGTCTCCATTTCTTCTTTTTTTAACTTGGGGAGTTCATGGGATGTCAGAAAGTTCTCCATTTCCTTTAGGTTTTCAAGTTTGTTTCCATATAAGTGTACATGGTAGTCTCTGATAATCTTTTGTATTTCTTCAGGGTCAGTTGTAACTTAACTTTTTGCATTTCTGATTGTGTTTATTTGGGTTTTTTCTCTCTTTTTCTTGGTTGGTCTAGCTAGGGGATCATCAACCTTGTTTATCCTTTCAAAGAAGCAGCTTTTGGTTTCATTGATTTTTTGTATTATCTTTTTGTCTTCTTTGTCCCTAATTTGGACTTTTATTTTATCTTGATTCTTCCACTGAAGTTAGGGTTTTGGTGGTCTTGCTTTTCCAGCTCCCTTAGGTGATTTGTTAGGCTGTTAACTTTTGATCTTTCCATTTTTTTCCATATGTGTTTGTAAAGATATTAATTCCCCTCTTAGTACAGATTTCATGGCATCCCAGAGGTTTTAATAAGATGTTTCTTCATTTCCATTTGTTTCCAGGTATCTTTTAATCTCTGTTCTGATTTCCATATTAACCCAGGAGTTGTTTTATCATCATGCTGTTTAGTGTCCATGCCTTTGTGGGTTTGGGAGGAGCTTTGTTGGTGTTGATATTTATTTTTATTCCACTGTGGTCTGAGAATGTGCATGGCAGGATTTCAACCTTGTGAAATTTGTTTATGCTTGATTTATGGCTGAAGATGTGGTCAATCTTAGAGTACGTTCCATGTGATGATGAGTAGAATGCATGTTCCATGGTTTTTGAGTAGAGTGTTTTGTAGGTATCAATTAAGTCCATTTGGTCAAACATCACATTGAGGTTCTGGATCTCATTGACTTTTTTGTCCTGATGATCTGTCTAGGGTCACGAGTGGAGTAGGTAATTCCCCAGCTATGAAAGTGTTAGAGTCAATATCTTTTTTAAGTTTACCTAGAAGCAACTTTATGAAAGTTGATGCTGCTATGTTGGGTGCATATATGTTTAGGATGAATATTTCTTGTTGATGGATTGAAACTTTTATCATTATGCAGTGACCTTCTGTATTTTTTTTAATTTTTGATAGCTTAAAGGGTGTTTTATCTGATATTAAGATTGCAATTCCTGCATTCTTTTGTGCTTTGTTCATTGAAATTTTGTTTCCCATCCTCTTACTCTGAGTCTGTGAGTGTCCTTTCTAGTGAGATGTGTTTCTTGGAGACAATATATTGCTCCCTATGGTATTTTATCCATTTTGCCATTCTATGTCTTTTCAGTGGTGCATTTAGTCCTTTCACATTCAGGCTAATTATTGAAATGTGAGAGTTTATCCCTGTCATGTGGTTCTTATTGAGTTTGTTGTTGTCGCTGCTGTTGCTATTTGTTTGTTTTCTTTCTTTTGATTTTTGGGTTGATTCATGTGTATTTTCAATATTTTTCCTGCATTATTGTGAAGGGCTTTGTTATTCTTTTTTTCCCCTTTCTTCTGTGTTTAGTACTTTCTTAAGTGTTTCTTGTAGCGCTGGTTTGGAGGCAGCATAAACTTTTAGGGATTGAATGTCTGGGAAGGATTTTAATTCTCCATCACAAATGAAGATTAGCTTAGCTGGGTAGTAATTCTTGGTCAAAATTGTTTATCTTTATAGAACTGTGAAGATTGAGCTCCAAGCTATCCTTGCCTAAAGTGTTCTGTGGATAAGTCTGCTGCTCTTCTAATTGGTCTTCCCGTGTAAGTAGAATTTTTTGTTTTATACCTGCTTTGTGTAGGTGAATTATTATGTGTCTAGGAGTTGATCTACTCATTTGTTGTCTTGCAGGAGTTCTCTGAATCTCTTGTGTTTGAATGGTCGCATCACTGATGAGATGAGGCAAGTTTTCTTGGATAATTTCATGGAATGTTTGTTGCAAGGTGGTCTCTGTCTCTCTTTCTGTCTCAGGAAATCCAATTAATCTTAGTTTCAACCTCTTGAAATAATTGCTCATCTCTTGAAAGTTTTGCTTTTTCTTTTTAAACTTATTTTCTATGTTTTTGACAATTTGGGTTAGTTCTAGACTTTGATCCTCAAGCTCTGAGATTCTTTCTTCTGCTTGGCTAACTGTGTTTTCCATGCTGATAAGTTTGTATTTATTTCATTCACTGTATTCTCTATAGCTGTTATCTCAGTTATCAACTCCTTCATTCTTTCCTCTTGTCTCTCCTCAATTCTATTTATTCTCTCTAGTAATGTCTTTATATCTGGGTTTGTGGTTTGAGACCAGTCATTCTGGGGGCTCTTCAATGTTTGCATACCAAAGTCTGTATTCTCAGTGTCTGACCTCCAGGGGTCTGTGTGAGATCCATATTCTTCTTTAGGTTTTTCTTCATTTCTGTAGATTTTCCTCCATTTTTTTTTCTCTTTCCTCTTCTTTAATTCTGTTGTTCAGGGATAAGGGGGTAGCTTTTACTTCTGTTTGCTCAATCTCCTATTCTTCCTTATGTGGATCCTCTGGCTTTGTTCAATTCTGAAGCTGGACTGTGGTGGTAGACTGTATTTTTTATAGTTTTGAGATTTAATTGAGGGGGGGAACTGTGATTCAGAATCTATCTGCAAATCCCAGTATCCACTGACAGGTGTGTGGGCTCCATGGAACCCACTTTCCACTGTCTTACAATCTGTCCATGCATAGGGGTATAGGTTTGCTCCATGAAAGCAAAATGAGGTTAGAAAAAGGAAAAGAATGGAAAAAGGAAGAAAGGGGTGTGAGAGGAATGTGGAGAGAGAGGAGTAAGAGGGAAGACATACAGATGTACCAATTAACAAATGAAAAGAGACAAAAAGACAGAAAAGAGTAAAATAAACTAAAACATATATTCATACAAATGCACAAACTGACAAAAAAAAAAAAAAACTCCTATTGATGTACTCTCCCTTAAAACTACTCATACACAGACAGGAAGTCTAAAAAAAAACAGCAATAAAATAACAGTAAAAAAGCAAGTACAAAATCGTTTTCAAAAACTGAAAAAAAGAGAAAAAAATTAAAGCAAGCAAACAAAAATGAGCAAAACAAACAGACAAAAAAAATCTCACTCTGAGGTGATTCTTGTAAGTTCAACTTCCTTTCAGCTCTAATCTCCAGCCCCTCCCCTCTGCTCTCAGCCTAGGCTGATAGGGTTACTCTCAGCTTGGGTCAGGTCCCCCGCCCTACTGTGGGAGGAGTGTTGATCAGATCTGAATTCACCCAGCTTGCTGCCTGTCAAGTCTCTCACTTAGATCTGACGTGTCTGTGTCTGATCCAGCATGGGGGAGGGGCTTCTGTCTCTCCGAGTTTGATGAGATTACTTTAGGACCCAAGTTGGAGACTGGGTGGAGTTGGGTGGGGCAATGCAAGTCTCTGCCTGGTCCAGGACAGAGAAAATGACTGCTATCCATGTTTCCTCACCAGGGGTAAGGCTCCTCTTCAGCTTTCCCTAATCTTCTCTCTCCACAGATCGGAATAGGGACTCCAGCCACTTTGCTGTCACAGGTGATGGCAGGGACCAGGCACCAGACGATGAAAATCAGTCATATTAGCCAGACTCTTCTCAGGCAGATGATCCTGTGCGCCAGTGACTCCAATCTCAGGGTGGTGGGGAGTTTCAGTCACCTCCAGATGACAGCCCAGGGTGCATGAACCAAAGTCTCACCCACCATCCTGTTTCCTATTTTAATGAGGTCTTATCTTGCTGTATTTTTAAAGAGACAAGTATTTTTTTTTTTAATCTAGAAACTATCCTAATGCTGAAGTTAAGAATCTACCTTACATTTCCGGTCCACTTTCAGTCATTTATATCATTTATATCTTGTCGCAAAAGATTAGCCTGAAAGCCATTGCACCAAAGAAAAGAATGCAGAAGCAGATTTTTTTTTTTTTTTTTTTTTTTTGAGTTGGAGTCTCACTCGGTCACCCAGAATGGAGTGCAGTGGCTGCTCCCGGTCACTGCAGCCTCGACCTGCTGGGCTCTGGTGATCCTTCCGCCTCAGCCTTCCATGTAGCCTCAAACCCGCGGGCTCAGGCAATCCACTCACCTCAGCCTCCCAAAGGTGCGGGACTACAGGCAGAGCCACCGAGCCCGGCTCAAAAGCAGATTTTTAATTTTTTTTACTTAATGCAGTGAAAGGGGTAACTTCAGGGGACCACAGAAGGCTACTCTAAACAAGAGGGAGAAGGGGGTGTTTTTTGTAAGATTTGGGCTCCCACTGAAAGATGCAGAGGTGGGTGTAGGGAGTAGGAGCCTCCATTTTGGGTTAGCTACTATTTCTGAGGCAAGATTAAAAGTAAGAATTAGCCAGTGTCATAGTCCATTTGGGCTGCTCTAACAAAATACCATAAGCTAGGCAGCTTATAAACAACAGAAATGTGTTTCTCACAATTCTGGAAGTCCAAGATCAAGGCACCGGAAAATTCAGGCTCTGGCGAGAATGTACTTCCTGATTACTATTCAGCTGTCTTTTCACTGTATGAAAAGAAGAGACGGGGGCTTCTCTGGGGTCTCTTACATAGGGACATTATTTCTATTCATGAGAGCTCTACCCTCCTGACCTAAATCCCTCCCTTCAAAAGCCCCACTTCCTCATACCACCACCTTGGGGTTAGGATTTCAAAATATGAAATTTGGGGAGACACAAATATTTAGACCATAGTGACCAGGAATTGGGTGCTGACATGTGATTAGAGTAGTTTAGCAATGATATTCCAGTAATGATGAGAAAGTAAAGTAGATCTAGGGACATCACTGGTAAGAAAGTAGAAGCTACTTGAAAAGACTCAAAGAGGGAGTCATTTTGTCATTTCACTGCTGATTGATGACCCAGGAGAAACCATGTTTCCTGTGAACACTGCAGTTGTCTTTATCCATGTCTGCCCTGATTCATGAACTGTTATGTTCTTTCGCAATTCAACCTGATTTTCACTTTCAGTCCAGGACAGGTATTTAGTATATTAATACTAATTCCAGTTGTTGAAATTTAAAGCTTATTTTTATTTTATGGCTATATACTTTTTATAGCATGTTTCATGTTTTCTACAATTTGTTACAGGATCAGAATAAATACAGCAAGTCCTTGTGAAGGCATAACAATAATGAGCATAAAATCAATTTTCTATCAGGGGTTCAGAAAAATAATTGTGTTTACTATATCCATTATTCAAGTCTTCTGTCTGCATTATAGAGTAATACATTTTCATTTTAGATAATATTCATGTGAACTAAATGACTCACACATTTCAATCAAAACAAATTTCTTGATTATCTTGCTGGAAGAATTCAAGTATTTCAAAATGCTGATCGGCAAGAGAAGGGAATGGGAAAGTAATAAGGGGTAATGTTTTGTTTATTAGCACGGGATGGTATGACTCAAGAGCTGTCATGGTGCATTTTGTCAATAACCCAAAATTAAAGCCTTCTGAATAGCACAGCCCACAATCCATCTTCTGTTAGTCATCACAATCAGCACCTTATGTATTTAGCAGCACTTTTCAAATCTTAGGGTGGCTGCAACTACATTTTATGGAATTCTAAGAAAACCTGTTTGCCACATTCCTCTTTGAAGGTGTTCAAAGAAAATGAACAGAAGTAAAACAATCTCTTTTCTGCATCTCTGTCATATAATGAATAATAATTATTTTAAAATTCAATTTGATGTTTTTAGGCCCTAAAGAGAGCACTGAAATGTCGACGGTATCTGATGTGCCCACATACTGAGCAGAACTGAGGGTTCTGATGGTTTCTTCCTCCTCTGCCATGTTTGGTGTCAGAATAAATTGTGAGTTGTCAGCTTCCTGATGGTCACAACACAATTGCTGATTTAATACCACCAGCAATAAGACAGGACCCCATGTGTTTTCCATGAAAGAGGAAAGCTAAAATCGCCTTCTTTGATGTTCCAAACCATTACTCTCTTTTTTTCCCATCTATTTTATCAAATTCTTATATGATTGCAAGGTTTTTTGGAGCTAAATAAATGGCACAAATTTTGTTAGCAAGATATCCATCTAATTGATTCTTTGGCAGGAAAACATAAAGCCCTAATTCTTCAATTTCGGAATTAGGACCGGGAAAAATAAACCTACAATTATTTTTTATTAAAAACTATAGAGATGGGACTTGGACTTACTTTATATTCCCCTTGTCTCTGTGTGCATACCAACAATGAAAATTTATTTAATATTTACTTGGATTCTTGTGTTACAACTATTTCACTATCCTTACTTTCATAAGCACATGATGTTTTTTTCTAACACCTCACGAATATAGAGAGAAATCTCATCATTCTGAAATATTTTATTTACCTTGTGAATTTTAGAAACAACTCCTGAAAACAATTTACCAGAAAAGAAAATAAAATTTGGAATTATCCTTCTCTCTTTCATGTCAATTTACTACATTTTCATTAAAAGCATTTTTATAATTTAAATCCATTCAAGAAAATTATAATTCTCAGTTGAAAAGCACTATTTATATTAAGTATTTGATATTTCTACTTTGTTTTATGTTCTTTTCAGTTTGTATTCTTCTGGAGAAAACCTTAGAATTATTTTCTGTCACCATTTTCTGTATCCTAAAGAACTGGAATGGAATTGGAGAAGTGTTCAAGCTTTATAAAATCAATTTGTTTTAATGATAGGAATTTTAAACATTAATTCCTTTCATAACATTATATTAGACTCCTTCAACTAGTAAGAACAGAGGTATTATTCTTACTTTCTTACTAAGGCAATCTTTATGCTAGTGGAAGCTAGTCAAATCCTTCCAATGGTACCTTATCTTTTTTCTCTATCAAGTGCACTCACTAATGGCTTCAAAGAAATTCACAATTCTAGATAAGAAAAAATTTTGACTGTTTATCCAAGCTGTCTTTTTTATTTGAAAGTATTTGTTGAAACCCCATATTCTTTAATTTAAAGTGAAATTGGCATTTGCCAGTATTTTAAAAGATGTTATCCTAATTGTTAACTCTTTTTTACAGAACTTCATTCTCTTTCCATTTTCTTTCGAATTAATTTTCTCCTTAACATGATGGATGATAGTATCATGATTCTCCTTCATTGCTTTTATAGAATTTATTTGCTGCATACTCATATACCTGTGCTCCTCGTATCTTGTCAATTCTGACATGCCTAATGTCCTCAAACAGGCCATTCACAGTCTCTTGCCATTGCACATGCTACTTCCACTGCCAAGAATGTCTGCATCATCCTTCTTGTCCCTCAATTTAATCACCTAGGAGCGTCTTACCTATTCTCTATGATCAAGATCCAATGCCATTTATATGACAATGTTTAATTATCTCTTTCAAGCAAAGTTTATTGGAACTCCTGGTTTTCTCACAGTTCCTTGTTTATAACCTGTTTTGAAACTCAAGGCATTGCATGCATTATAATACAACTATATTCATAGCTTTTTTTCTTTTTTTAGCCTGTGAGGAACACTGTAGCAAATGGATTGCCTGATTGCATTTAAGGATCTTGGTTCTTCACTTCCCCCTATACCCACACTGTAGTAGTCAGGATTCTGTAGAGAAACAGAATTGAGTGTGTGTGTGTGTGTGTGTGTGTGTGTGTGTGCAGAAAGAAAAATCTGTTTTAAGGAACTGATTCACATAATTATGAAAGGACATAAGATGTAGCCAATATAGCAAAAAGCAGCCATTTTGACACTTCTCTTATATTCTTTGTCATATTCTCTTAATCTTACTTAGCTTGTCCTCTAATCAAAGACAGAACTGGTTTCTCAGAGGTATCTACTGATAATTGTTTTACAAACCCCTTCCCAGCTAGTTTTGTAAACAAGTTAACCTAATCAGTCCTTCGTGACCTTCATGATACAGACATACCCCATCACCATGGCAGCAATCATGTTGCTAACCCACCCATCTGCCTGTCATCCATACTTTGTATCAGTACCTGTGTTTACCTGTCCCCTTCATGATGATGTGGAAAAGACCACCACCCAATCACCTTAACGATCCCATCAAAGGGAAGATTTAAAGAATTCAACCTCAAGCATCCATTTGCCATTGCTTTACTAAACTCTGGTCTGGCCACATGGCTCTTTGAGCTATGGCTGCATTGATTCCATGGCCCCAGCCCGACCTTGGGGAGGTGAATCTCCTCTCTCTCTAACTCACTTTCCTTCTATTTTTTTTTTTTTTTTTTGAGTTAAAGTCTCACTGTTCCCCAGGCTGGAGTGCAGGGGCATGCTCACAGCCACCGCAACCTCGACCTGACAGGCTCAGGTGATCCTTCCACCTCAGCCTTTCGAGTACAGGCATGCACCACCATGCCCGCCTAATTGTAGAGATGAGGTCTCACCAAGTTGCCCAGGCTGCTCTCAAAACCTGGGTTCAGGCAATCCTCTCACCACAGCACCCCAAAGTCCTGGAATTATAGGCATGAGCCACTATACCCAGTTTAATTTACTTTCTAAATAAATTATATTTTTTCAACCTAGCCTCTGTGCAAGTCTTTACATCTTTCCCACAGCACTGGATCATGGACCAAACCTTCCTGTCTGACCTAATATTTTGGAGGCCCCCTGGAATTTGACCTAACAATTATGGAGGCTGAAATTTTCAAAATCAGCAGGCTGAAGATACAGGAATAGTCAATGGTGCAGTTCAAGTCCAAAGGATGTCTGCACAGAATACACTCTTGCTCAGAGGAGGTCAGTCTTTTTTGTATTCAGACCATCAGTTAATTGGATGACACCCCCACCCACATTATGGAGAGAAATCAGCTTTATTCATAGTTTACCCATTTAAATGTTACTTATCCAAAAGCATGCTCTCAGAAACAACCATAAGAATGTTTGACCAAATATCTGAGCACTGTGGCCCAGCCACATCGACACATAAAGTTAACCGTCACTCACTCCCTGGAAAGGTGAATTTGTAGAATCCTCTCGTACTTGGGTTTTGCCACATGACTTTCTTTGGTTAATGGAATGTTAGCAAATATATTGCTAATACAGGCTACAAAGGTGCTTGTGTGTTTTCATTAATGTTCTTGCACTATTATAAGAACATATTGTTATAAGAATATTCATATTTTCTGCTGAGGGATAAAGGTATGAGGTCCAATTATCATAGTCATTAATCAATAGGCGAGTGAGCTCAGCTGAGGCAGAAAAACTGCTCAGATAAGCCCAACCTACTTACATGTCTGACCTGAAAAATCACAACATAAATGCTTCATGTTTTAAGACATGAATTTAGGGATTGTTTGTTAAACAGGACTTTGTGAGTAATAGATATCTAATGCAAGCAGAATCTTTCTAATCACTATGTGTCCAATCTGAAATATCCTGCTGAGAGAATACACAATGATTACCCAATAAAGCACAGCTATTGCCAGTTATATGTTGGGGGCAAATAAATGAAAGAATTAACTGAGAGCAGATGTGGGTCAAGAAGAGCATGATAAGAATAGTAAGAGGACAAGTTTCATGGAAGATTAAATAACAGAGATTTCTTATTTCACAGTTTTGGAGGCTAAAAGTTTGAAATCAAGGTGTCGGCTAGGTCAGTTTCTTCTGAGGGCTCTGAGATCTGAGAAACTATTTCATGTCTGTATTAGTTTGTTAGGACTGACATAAAATATCACAGACTGGGTGGCCTGAATAACAGACACATATTTCCTCAGAGTACTGATGGCTAGACTCCAAGATCAAGGTGCCAATAGGACTGATTCACTCTGAAGTTTCCTTCCTTGAATTATAGACAGCCACCTTCTTGCTGATCTCCTCACATGGTCATTCTTCTGTGCATGCATGTCCCTGACATCTCTCGATGTATTCTAATCTCTTCTTATAAGAACATCAGTTGATTGAATTAGGGCACACACTGATGGATGCATTTTAACTTAATTGTTTATTACTCGTCCTATCTTCAAATAAGATTATGTTCTGAGATACTAGGGTTTAAGACTTTAGAATGTGAAGTGTTGGGAACACAATACAATCCATAACAATGCCTCTTTCCTAACCTCTGGTGATGGCCAGCAATCGTTTGCAACCTTGGCTTGTAGATGCATCACTCCAGTCTCTGTTTCCATTTTCACACAGTATTCTTCCTGTGCATGTCTGTACCTACATTGTCTTATGAGGACACAGTTGTATCTGATTAATGGCCCACCTTACTTCACTATAACCTTATTATAACTAATTATGTCTGCAATCACTTTCTTTCTAAATAAGGTCACATCTGAGGTACTGGAGATTTGAATTTAAGAGACATAATTCAATCTATAAGAGAGAGCAAGAGAATAAATCAAAGAAAACTTAGAATGAAGTCCCCAAACCGAAACTTTTAGCTTCTAGAAATTAAGGATTTTCATTAAGGACTACCAAGAAGGGAAGCCACAGATTATGCTAAAAGCAGAAAAAGATATATCTGGAATAAAGTGCAAAGTATCAGTTATCTTGTGATCTTAACTGGTTCTCAAGTAAGCAGGAAAAGGAAATGTTGAAGGGGGAAAAGATATATCTGGAATAAAGTGCAAAGTATCAGTTATCCTGTGATCTTAATGGTTCTCAAGTAAGCAGGAAAAGGAAATGTTGAAGGGGTGAAAGACCCCAAGTCAGTATCTGAGAAGTGAAAGCAAGCACCAAGAGACAAATACAACAGAGTCAGAGACTAAGGAGAAAGAGAGATTGAGATGCAAACAGGAGGCCAAATTGCAAAAGTCAAATCAAGGAAGAGGCTTTCAACAATGCTAGCACTGATTTCTGAGGAAGTGGAAAATTGTCACAGAATTCAGAGGTCTGTGAGATTCTTAGAGACTTGATGGTCCCAGGACAGACAGAAATTATTTGAGGTATCAAACATGGACTTTTAGATGCTTAAATCACCTTGTCTTTTGTTTGGGAGACTTTATAAACCCTGATGGAAGAGCAGTCTCCAAGTATATGAGCACAAAAGGGTTGAACATTAAAGTCTTAAACTGCCACTTCTAGGAATAGCAGATTCATTTTTAACTTAGTTCCCAGGTGAGAAATAGTCTTCTTGTTCTAAAGGTTTAAATACTCTAGCATTTTCACAGGTGCCAGAGACTATTCAGACTACCCCCTTAGTCACACCAACGAAGGGCAAATCAGGTTCTAGTTTAGGAGGAAATCTAGGACAATGTTAAAATAAGAACATGCAACATTTAGAGTTGCACATAAATATGTATGCAACTCTCATTCCAGAATTTGGGTTGAGTCATTCTCCATAAGTTACGTTAAGAAAGCCCTCCTCTTACCATTATGTATCATATAGATACTAAAACTGGAAGAGCCTGGCTATGATGGGCAAGATTATTCTTCACCAGTAAGTGGGATACCATGCAGGCATTAAACTACACCATGTCACACACATAAAAACATACTGGTGCACACACATTAATCCTTTTAAAAAGTGCTGTATTTTTTTTTTAATTTTAGAGATTGTTCTTTTAGTAATTTTTATATGATATGGTTATTATTTTTAGTTTATTTTTTCTTTTTTTAATTTTAATTTTAAAGATGAGTACAATTCAGGGATGGGTATAGAAGTGATCATTTTACAGATAAAGTTTGGGCCTCACTTTGGTACCCACTTCACTTGGTTTGAGATCAGGTACCCTTACCGATGAAGTGTATCCACCACCAGCAGTTTCCCACTACTGCCAATCCCTTTCTTATAGTATTATTATAATTGTTCAGGGTCCACTTATGAGTGAGAACACGTGGTACTCAGTTCTTTGTTTCTGCAATAGATCGCGGAGTATTTATACACTCTAAATCTATCCAAGTTCTGCAAAGTTTATAATTTTGTCCTTTTTTATGGTATAATATTCCATCATGCATATGTACCACATTTTCTTAATACAGTCCACTTTCGATGGACAGCATTGTTGGTTCCATGTTTTTGCTATTGTAAATAAAGCTGCAATAAACATGCATGTGCAGGTATCTTTTTCATAGAGTGATTTGAGTTCCTCTGGGTATATTCTCAGAAGGGGGATTGCTGGGTCCCTTAGAAGGTTGATTTTTAGATCTTTTAGGAATTGCCACAAAGTTTTCCACAGAGGTTGCATTAGTTTACACTCCCAGAAATAGTGCAGAAACGTTCCCTTTTCCCAGCATCCTCTTCAGCACCTGCTGTTTTTATAGTTATTGATGATGGCCCTCCTGACTGGAGTTAGGTGTTATCTCAGCATGGTTTTAATTTGCATTTCTTTGATGATTAGCGAGGCTGAGCATTTTTTTCATGTATCCACTGGCTGCTCACATGTCTTCTTCTGAGAAGCATCTAATCATATCTTTGGCCCATTTTTTAATATGGTGGAGTTTTTTGTTCCTTTTGGCACATTTGATTTCTTTGTAGATCCTAGATGTTAGGCCTTTGTCAGATATACAGTTGGCAAATATTTTTTCCCACTCTATGGTCTGTCTCCCCACTCTCATGGTGGTTTCTTTTACTTTGCAGAAGTTTTTCAGTTTGATGAGGTCCCACTTGTATATCTTTTCTCTTATGGCATGGACATTTGGGGTTTTGATCAGAAATTTGTTGCCAGTTCCAATTCACATGAGGGTGTCTCCTGCATTTTCTAAGGGTCTTATAGTTTGAGGCTTTACGTTCAGGTCTTTGATACATTTAGTGTTGATTTTTGTGTATGGTGATAGGTAAGGGTCTTGTTTTAATCTTCTGCATGTGGTTAGCCAGTTTTCCCAGCACCATTTACTAAATAAGTTCTCCACTCCCCAGTGGTTGTTAGTGGAGGCTTTTTCAAAAATGAGTTGGTTGAGAAATTGAGGTTTTGCCTCCAGAATCTCTATCCTGTTCCATTGGTCTGTTTGCCTGTTCTTGTACCAGGCTGTTTTGATTATTGTAGCCTTATAATAATGTTTAACATCTGGAAGTGTGATACCTCCCACTTTGTTTCTTTTGTGAAGGATTGTTTTGATTATTCATGGTCATTTGTGTTTCCATATGAACTTCTGTATTGTCATTTCCAGGTCTGAGAAGTAAGCTGCTGGTAATTTAATGGATATTGTATTAAATCAGTAGACTGGCTTGAGTAGGAGGGACATCTTAACAATTTTGATTCTTCCAATCCATGAGCATGGAACATTTTTCCATTTGTTTGTGTCATCTTTGATTTCTTTGAGCAGTATTTTGTAGTTTTCATTGTAAAGGCCTTTTATTTCTCTAGTTAGGAAGATGCTGAAGTGTTTCATCTTTTTTGTTGCTGTTGTGAATGAGGTTGTGCTTTTTATTTGGTTCTCTGCCTCTTTGCTGTTGGTGTATAAGAATGTGACTGTCTTTTGCATGTTGATTTTGTACCATGAGACTTTGCCAGTCTTTTATCAGTGCAAACAGAATTTTGACAGATTCTCTTGGATTTTTGTGGTATAGAATCATATCATCAGTAAAGAGAGATAACTTGGCTTCCTTTTCTCCTATTTGGATACCCCTGATTTCCTTCTCTTGTCTGATTGCTGTAATGAGCACTTCAAACTCTATGTTAAACAGAAGGGGTGAGAATGGCCAGCCTTGTCTTGTTCCAGTTTTCAGGGGAAATGCTTCCAATTTTTGTCCATACAGCAATATCTTGGCTGTGGGTTTACTGTGGATGACTTTCTCTATTTAGAGATATGTTCCCTCTATGCCTAGGGGTTCAAGGGCTTTTTTCCAAGAAGTAATGCTGGATTTTATTACAAGCTTTTTCTGCATCTAATGACACAATCAAGTTATTTCTAATTTTTACATCTGTTGATGCATTTAATTACATTCTTGGTCTTGCAGATGTTGAACCAGTCCTACCTCCCAGGGATGAAGCCTACTTGGTCATGGTGGATTGTTTTTGAGAATTGTTGCTGGATTCACTTTGCTAGAACCTTGTTGAGTAATTTTGCATCTATGCACATCAGGGATATTTGCCTGTAGTTCCCTTTCTTTGTTGGGTCTTTACCTGGCTTGGGTATGGGAATGATGTTAGCTTCATAAAATGATTTAAGGAGAGTTCCATCTTTCGCAATTGCTTGGAATACTTGTATCAGCTCTTCATTGTATGTTTTGCAGAACTCCATTGGAAAGGAATCTGGTTCAGGATTTTTTATTGTGGATAGTTTTCTTACAATGGAGTTGATTTCCCGGGTTGTTATTGGTCTACTTAATGTCTCAATTTCTTCTTGCTTTAACCTTGGAAGATTGTGTGATGTCAGAAAGTTCTCCATTTCATTTAGGTTTTTAAATTTGTTTCCATACAGATATGCAAGATAATCTCTGATAATTTTTTTAATTTCTTCAGGATCCACTGTGATTTGATCTTTTGCATTTCTGATTGTGTTTATTTGGGCTTTTTCCTCTCTTTTACTTGATCATTCTGGGTATGGGTCCATCAATCTTGTTTATCCTTTCAAAGAACCACCTTCTCGTTTTGTTGATTTTTTTTCTATGATATTTTTGTCTTCTATGTCTTGTAATTGGGTTTTTACTTTGGTGATTTGGATTCTTCTGCTAAAGTCAGTGTTTTGGTGGTCTTGTCTTTCTGGCTACATTAGGTAATTTGTTAGGTTGTTAACTTATGAACTTTCCATTTTCTTGATATGTGTTTGTAAAGAAATGAATTTCCCTCTCAGTACTGTTTTCATGGCATCCCAGAGGTTTTGGTAAGATGTGTCTTTATTTTTACTTGTTTCCAGAAATCTTTTAATTTCTGTTTTGATTTCCATGTTGACTCAGGAATTGTTCAGCATCATGCTGTTTGGTGTTCTTGTCTATGTGGATTTGGGGGGAGCTTTGTTGATGTTGATATTTATTTTTATTCTTCTGTGGTCTGAGAAGGTGCTTGGAAGTATTTCAATCTTATGAAATGTGTTTATGCTTAATTTATGGCTGAGGATGTGTTCAATCTTGGAGTATGTTCAATGTGGTGATGAGTAGAATGTATATTCTGTGGTTGTTGGGTGTAGTGTTCTGTAGGTATCTGTTGAGTCCATTTGGTCAAGCATTAAGTTGAGGTTCCAGATCTCCTTGTTGATTTTTTGTCTCAGTGGCCTATCTAGGGTTGTTAGTGGGGTATTTAAGTCCCCAGCTATGATAGTGTTAGAGTCAATATCTTTTTTTAGTTTACTTAAAAGCTGCTTTATAAAAGTTGGTGCTCCCATGTTGGATGCATGTATGTTTAGGATGGATATCTCTTGATAGATTGAAACTTTTATCATTATGTAATGACCTTCCGTATCTTGTTTTAATTTTTGATAGCTTAAAGTATATTTTGTCTGATATCACGGTTGCAATTCTTGTTTTCTTTTGTGTTCTGTACACCTGAACATTTATTTTCCATTCTCTTACTTTGAGTTTGTGAGTGCCCATTCTGGTGAGATGAGTCTCCTGGAGACAGCATATTGTTACATCATGTTTTGTTTTGTTTTTATTCAGTTTTCCATTCTATGTCTTTTCAGTGGTGCATTTAGTTCATTCATGTTCTGGCTAATTATTGAAATGTGAGGGTTTATCCTTCCCATGAGATTCTTCTAGGGTTTGTTGTTGTTTGTTGGTTCTCTTTTGATTTGGGTGTTGTTACATGTGTGTGTTTTCAGTCTTTTTCCTGAATTATTGAGGAGGATGTGGTCTTTCTTTTTTTCTTTCTTCTGTGTTTAATAATTTCTCAAGCATCTCTTATAGAGCTGGTCTGGAGGCAGTGTAAGCTCGGATGTCTAGGAAGAATTTTAATTCCTCATTGCTGAGGAAGCTTAGCTTACCTGGGTAGGAAATTCTTGGTTGAAATTGTTTATCTTTGAGAACTTGAAGATTGGACTCCAGCCTCTTCTAGCTTGTGGTGTTTCTGTAGATAAGTCTGCTGCTATTCTAATTGGTCATCCCTGGTAAGTAGTCTGACCCTTCTCTCTTACTGCCCTTAGAATTTTTTCTTTTATACCTAGTTTGTGTAGACAAATACTATGTGTCTAAGAATTGGTCTTCTCATTTGATGTCTTGCAGGAATTCTCTGAATCTCTTGTGTTTGAATGGTCACATAACTGATGAGATGAGGGGAGTGTCCCAGGATAATTTCATGACATGTTTGTTCCAGGGTGATCTCTATTTCTCTATCTGTCTCAGGAATGACAATTAATTGTAGGTTTGGCCTCTTGATATAATCACACATTTCTTGGAGACTTTATTTCATCTTTTTATGCTTCTTTTCTATATTTTTAATAATTTGAGTTAATTTCATATTTTGGTCCTCAAGCTCTGAGATTATTTCTTTTGCTTGGTTAATTCTGCTTCCCATGATTGCCAGTTTGTTATTTATTTCATTTACTGTATTCTTTATTGCTGTCACCACAGTCATCAACTTTATTCTTTCCTCTTCCCTCTCCTCATTTCTATTTATTCTCTCTATTAATATCTTTTTTTTTTTTTTTTTGAGTTGGGGTCTCACTCTGTCACCCAGACTGGAATGCAGTGGCCGCTCCCGGCCACCGCAACCTCGACCTGCTGGGCTCCGGTGATCCTTCCACCTCAACCTTCCAAGTAGCCGGAATTACAGGCATGCACTACCACGCCCGGCTGATTTTTTGATTTATTGTAGAGATGAGGTCTCGCTGCCCAGGCGGGTCTCGAACCCGCGGGCTCAGGCAATCCACTCACCTCAGCCTCCCAAAGGTGCGGGATTACAGGCTGAGCCACCAAGCCCGGCCTATTAATATCTTAATGTCTGGAATTGTGATTTGAGACCAGTCCTTCTGGGGGCTCTTCATTGTTTGAGTTCTGAGATCTGTATTCTCAGATGCTGTCTTCCCAGGAGTCTGTATGGGACATGTGTTCTTCCTTTGATTCTTCTTCATTTGTGATGGTTCTCCCTTTTGTCCCCCTTCCTCAATTCCATTGCTCAGTGATTGGGGCATAGTTTTCACTTCGGTTTGCTCAATTCCTTATTCTTACTTATGTAGATACCCTGGATTTCTTCAATTTTGAGATTGGACTAGGGATGGGCAGGTTGTGCTTTTTACAGTTTTGAGGTCTGATTAAGGTGTGATTGGGGAAGTTGTGGTTCAGAAGCTATCTACAGATCTCAATATCTGCTGACAGGTGTGTGGTCCCACTATAACCCACTTCCCATCATCTTACAATCTTTCCATGTATTGGAGGCATATGTATGCCCCCCTGAAAGCAAAATGAGATATGAACAAAGGAAAAGAATGGAAAAAGGAAGACGAGAGATGAAAAGATGAAGAAAGAGGAGAAGGAGAAGGAAAACAGACAGGTATACCAACTAATGAAAAAATGAAGAAACAAACAAAACAGCAAAAAAAGCAAAAACATTAAACATGCAAACAAAAAAAACCCTGTTGATGTATTTACCTTCAAAAGTATCCACACACAAACAGAGAGACTTAAAAAAAATTAAAAACATAACAAGCACTAAAACATAAACAAAACCAGAGGAAAAAAGAGAGTTCCCTCTGTGGCTGTTTCTGGAACTTCAGGTTCCTTTCCCAAGCACTGCCTACTGCTTGGCCACAACTGTGGTAGGGAGTGGGTTCTGATCTCTAGCCCCTCTCCTCCATTCTCAGCACAGTCCAATGGGGTGCTCTTAGCATGAGTATGACACCCCATGAACTTCTGTGGGAAGAGACTGAATCAGATCAGACTCATCCAAATTGTCCACTTTTGCTGCTGCTGCCACCAAGTCCCCCATTCAGATCAAATGCATCCATGCCTGGTCCAGTGTGGGTGTGGGGCATCTGTCTCTCTGTGTCTGCTCCTGAAGTTTCCTCTCTGGATCAGCAACAGTCAATCTGAGAGGGGTGCAGAGATTGCCTCCAGGTCTCAGGTTGGAGACTGAGCAGAGCCAAGTAGGCCAACACAAGTCTCTGCCCAGTCCCAGGACAAAGATGATGGTGGTGAACAGTGTCTCCTCACTGCTGGCAGGGCTCAGCTCCAGATTTCCTTGCTGTGCCCTCTCCCTGGTTCCCACTCCTAGTGCCCAGCCTGCTGCTGCAGGTGGTGGCATGGGCCAGGAGTCAGGTGCTGAGGAACAGCTGACCTCCACTGCTTCCTGCCAAGACCCCTGAGAATGGCTGATGATCCTGCACACTGCAGGCTCGGATCTCAGGGTAGTGGTGGGTTGCAGCCACCTTCAGAAGGGAGGCACTTTATCCTGAGTCTCTCTGCAGATGGACTTTCACTCACTCAGCCATACTCACTCACTTATGCAGACTGTCTTTATGGACACTTGCCCTTGCAGAAACTTTCATGCTCCCATCGAATGGTTCCACAGCCATCCAAAAACATTTTGCATCTAAAGCATAGCATTCTACCCACTAAACTACTACAAGTACAAAAATAAAAAGTTTTGCATTTAAATGTCTTTCTTTACCTGGTATGCAGATCACTAAGTAGTCATCTAAAGATGATGAATCTTTAAGGATTATCTCATTAAAGAACACTGTATGCAATGAGCCTTCAATATCACTTAGCCCAATTCTCTCATTCTACACATGATAATGATAAAATTCCAATAAGTTAAGAGACTTTCCTGAAGTCACACACCTATATTTAGATACTTTTCTAATGGTGACTGAGAGATATTATAAAATACTGTAAACTGCATACAAATTCCTAGATATTATGTTTGGCTTTTTGATAAAAAGAGAATAAATTGTATATGAACCAGGTATGCTAACGGTGCCCTTAGAGTTTGGAACTGAAAACCTTTCTTTTTCATTTTATTTTACAAATATCTGTCAGTTCAAAAATGACTGAGATAACTAACAATTCTAAAACTGCATCACTAGTTCTTTAAAGAGGAGGTGATAAGGCAGCTATGTTAGTCCATTTTGTGCTGGTGCAACAGAATATCTGAGCCTGGATAATTTATAAGGAAAAAATGTTTATTTGACTCATGATTCTGGAGGCAGAGAAGCCCAAAAAGCATGGCACCGGTATCCACTTGGCTTCTGGTGAGAGCCTCAGACTCCATCACAAATGACAAAGAAGCAAAAGAGGAAGCAGGCAAGTGCCAAAAGGGAAAAGCATCAGAGGAAAACTTGCTTCATAACTACCCACGCTTATGGGAAATAAGTCATTCCTGAGAGAACTACTTCGTCTCACAAGAGCATCAGCAACATACCCACAAAAATAGAGCCCTGGCTGGGCTCGGTGACTCAGCCTATAATACCAGGACTTTGAGAGGCCAAGGCAAGTGGATTGCCTGAGTCTGTGGGTTTGAGACCAGCCCAAGTAACTTGGCAAGACCTTGTATCTACAATAAATCAAAAATTAGCCGGGTGCGGTAGCTAGCACCTGTAGTTCTGGCTACTTGGAAGACTGAGGCGGAAGGATTGCCGGAGTCCAGCAGGTAGATGCTGGGGTAGCTGTGAGCGTGCCACTGCACTCCAGCCTGGGTGACACAGTGAGACTCCAACTCAAAAAAAAAAAAAAAAAAGAATAGAGCCCCTATGACCCAAAAGTCTCTCACTGGGTCCCACCTCATAAAGGTTCCACTCCCCTACATTTCCACGCTGGAAATTAAGGTTTCAACATGAATTTTGGCAGGGACACACAAACCACAGCAGGGGCTAAAGGTAGAATTGAATACAGAATAGCTGGAAATATTTTTAAAAATAAGAAGAAGAAAGAGAGGCAAGAAATAAGACTAAAATATGGCTTATTCATAATTTCCCTCTGACTGATATGAAAGTATTCACTACAATAATATGATTTATGCTATACATATTATTACTCTTGAGCAATCTCAATCTTCCTGCTCTCATTTGCTGATGGAAAATTCTTTAGTTCTCATTCATGTCAATTCATATCAATTACTTCTCATACCAGGCACCTTGAGTTGAAGAGATGCAGGAAACAGGCACTTGCTTTGTGGGGTTTTAAGGAACATCAGTGAAGTGCTGTCAATAGTTTACCTCTCCAGTAGTTAGAAAGCTTCTGCTTCCAGGAGGTTCCAATTACATGAAATTAAAATGTAGGTTTTGAAGAGAAAGTGAATGGGCTTAAAGAATGCATCTCTCTGTGCCTACTTAGAAGAAAAAAGATGATCTATCTGCAATAATAATTATTGCTGCAGTTAGCATTTGCTAAACTCAAGTATATGTCAGACACTGTGAAAAACTCTTTTCAGGTGTTATCTCATTAAATCTTTGTAGCACTCCTCCTGTGAAGCAGCCACAGTAAAATTAAAACTTGTGTCAAGAGGTTGGCAATGGGGAACTATGACAGAAAAGGAGGAAAATAAAACAAGTTTTATCTCTAAGGCAATATAACTAGCTGATTTGAGAAAAGGGTTACATGCACATTATGATGAAGCAAGAGTACCCCATTTTTCACTGAACAATTAAAAGATCATTAACAAAACTATCACAAGGAGTATGGTTAGGAGACCACAAGGAAGAAATGCTTCATAGTAGTTTATTGTTCTCTGTATTATTCACAGTTCTCCAATGAAACAGAACCAACAGAAGAGATGATAGATGGATGGGTAGATAGATTGCTATAGAAAGATAGACAGATGATGATGACAGATAGATGATAGAGGAAGGAAGGAAGGAAGGAAGGAAGGAAGGAAGGAAGGAAGGAAGGAAGGAAGGGAGGAAGGGAGTCTCACTCCTTTGCCCAGGCTGGAGTGCAGTGGCACACTCATGGTCACCTCAACATTAACTTGTTAGGCTCCAGCGATCCTTCCACCTCAGCCTTCCAAACAGCCAAAACTACAGGTGCGTACTACCACGCCCAGCTAATTTTTTATTATTTATTGAAGAGAAAAGGTCTCACTAAGTCGACCAGGCTGGTCTCGAGCCCACAGGCTCAGGCAATCCACTCACCCTGGGCTTCCAAAGTGCTGGGATTAAAGGCTGAGCCACGGAGCCCAGCCAAGAATATGGTTTTTTTATCCAGTCAGCTGGTGAACTAGGCATTGCAGTTTCCGGAGATTCACTGTCGCCTGGGATCCACTCAGTGACTGGGAAGTGATGACGTCCACACGGGAACAAGAAACCCCCAAGAGTTCATGGGTGCCAGCAGCCTCGGATCACCCTGAGAGTGTTGCCGCTCCGCTAGCTCTATGTACCAGCATGCCAGGACCTGAGAGGTGTCGGCAGGACAGGCTAGCAAGCCAGGCCCCTAGAAGTGCTGGCTCAACTGGGCTGGCAAGCCAAGGCCTGAGAAGTGTCAGCTCGAAGGGCTGGCAAGCCATGCCACGAGAATTGTTACAGCTCTGTCTGCTCGGTCCTCGGTTTCACTTCGTAGTGGATTTCACGTTCAGTTCCACTCCATCAGCAGCTCTGTGGTCAGTTTCAGCTACTATCAGCCGCAGTCCCATCATCAGTTTCAGTTCAGATCTGCAGCAGCTCCATCCGCTCGTGGTATGGTCAGCTCTACAAGTCATGTGCAGCTCTTCAAGGCGTGTGCAGCTCTTCAACTGTGGTGATCTTCAGATCGGACAATCTTCAGCAGCTCTTGGGTTCGGATTCTTGTCTCACACACAAGAATAATGAGGAAGCCGGGCTCGGTGGCTCAGCCTGTAATCCCGCGCCTTTGGGAGGCTGAGGTGAGTGGATTGCCTGAGCCCGCGGGTTCGAGACCCGCCTGGGCAGCGAGACCTCATCTCTACAATAAATCAAAAAATCAGCCCGGGCGTGGTAGCGCATGCCTGTAATTCTGGCTACTGGGAAGGCTGAGGCGGAAGGATCACCGGAGCCCAGCAGGTCGAGGCTGCGGTGGCCGGGAGCGGCCACTGCACTCCAGTCTGGGCGACAGAGTGAGACTCCAACTCAAAAAAAAAAAAAAAAAAAAAAGAAGAATGAGGGACCCTGACAGCTAGAGGATGAGAAAGCAGGAATTTATTAAGAAAACAGAAAACTCCCATAGCGGAAGGGGATCCGAAAGAGAGTTGCCGGTCTGGGCCCAAACTGTGTTCTTATACAGTGTAGGATAGAACTGATTGGCTAGCATTAGCAGTGAACTGATTGGTTGACACTAGTTGAACGGATTGGTGTAGTGCGTTTTTGAATTCCAGAAGTTAAGTGTATTTTCTCTAGTTAGAGAGGTTTGCAGGAATCTTATTGTGGAACCCACCCTGAATGTCTCCCTATTTGTTTTCTGTCTCCTTTCTCAGATAGATTATATTATATTATTACAACTGACACATTATCAAGGAGGTTGAGAAATCCCACTGTCTTCTACTCAAGCCAGTGGTATCATTCATTCTGAGTACACACTGGGAGCTCTGAAGTTCAAGGGCACGAGAAGATGGATATCCCAACACAAGAAGAGGGAATTCACCTTTCTTTGACCTTTATGTCCTATTGGACTCTCAACAGATTGAATGTTGCCTACTCTGAAATGTCTGTAAAGCTTATCTGGCTGTATAACCTATAATAACCTATAAAGGCTTGTTTAACATAAGTAACTCCATTCTCTTAAAATCTTTCATTTTGCTTGCCTGCCTGCTACCCAAATGCAGCTTCCCCCACCATATAACCAGACCACGGGTAGCCAGACCGCATGTAACCAGAATTGCACTTAGTCCCTGAGCTGTAACTTTTTCTTAGAAATCCCCTACCCCTCACATCCTATTAAGCAAACAGCAAGCTGACCAACGGCCAAACTAAGCAAACAGGTAGCTGCAAATTGTTCCATTTCCAACCCTGACCCCTCCCTGAAATGTAAACCGTAATTGCAAAGCTGTGATTTTTGCCTATAAAAGCCCCCTACTTGCTTTGCTCAGGGCTGAGAGATTTCAGAGGCATTATCCCTCTCTCGGTCACTGGCTAATAAAGGACTCAAAATCAGATTCTCTATGTGCTGGTGACTTCTTTCTCACAATCCGGCTATAACAACTCATATTGGCTAAGGGAGATATTCTTCACTCAGTCTACTGATTCAAATGCTAGTCTCTTCCAGAAACCTCATCACAGGCTAATTGAGAAATAATGTTTTCCCAGTTATCTCAGTTTCCCTTAGGCCAGTCAGGCTGGTTCATAAAATTAACCATCATATTCTCGAAAAGATATTGAGATGGTTGTTCTTAGACCTGTCATCAAATGTCAAACTGTTATGCCAACCCCAGAGAAATGATTTGTTAAGGATTAGAATGGTTTGTCTCATCCCACCAGTGGCATGTTTTCCTTCTTTACATGCTTTTATTCATAAGAGATCTTTCTTCTCTATTATTAAGATAATGTTAGTTTCTAAAGATTAGTTCATTTAGATTTTCTTGTGTCTTCAATTCTTTTGGGCGTTTCAAAAGCATATGATTATATAGCTCATCCAATTTGTTTTAGTTGTTAACAGTATTGATAACAATATTGTATCAAAATGTTCTTCATTTAAGCCATAAACGATCCTCCTAATATATTATTTTAAGATACAGTCAATATGTATATTGTGTAATGTTAACTAAATTTCCTTCTCTGAATGGTGAATCATCTTTACTATGTTTCAAAATATCTTTTGGATTTAGGAAGATTTCTATTCTTGCTCTAGTGGAAGTCCATGTATTTAAACTTTTTATACAGTTCTTAATCTCCAGTTTCTTTACTTAATCTTTTACTATCTATTTTAACTTGCATCCTTTTTTTACTTGTTAATGATAAAACAGTCAATGATCTTATTCTACTCTCCTCTTCATTCTCCCTTTTCCTTCCATATTTGGCTTGCATTCATTCCACTCTTTCAGAACATGTAATTTTTTATGTGACATTCTCCCACCCTTTTCACCTTCTTGGTTTAATCATAATTCTATGACTTAATATATTAAATGTATACCATCAATTTCTGACTAAAGTTTCTCCAATTGTCTCTTTGTAGGAGGAAACTCATATATACTTGAACCCTCAGGAAGGGTTAATGTCTTTAGGATTTTCTGATTTGTTACATATTGGAAACTTTTTTCTATACCTTTGATATTTTAAGGACAGCTTGGCTGGAAATTGCATTCTTGGCTCATGCTCTCTTTTAAAAGTCTGCTCTACTGTCCCCTTGCTTTACCTACAGTTCTTGGAAAAACATGTGGGAGCCTAATTTTCTTACTTTTATAGGTAGTTTGATCATTTTTGCCTAAAGGACCTATATTTTGTTGTGTTGCTGCTGTTTGTTTGCTTCTGTCCTTAAAGACAAACAGTTTTACTAAGAAAATTTCAATGTATTGTCAGAAAAAAATTTGAGATTAACTCCTAGTAAGAATTTTAAAGGTATTTTGTTCTTATTTCTAAAACAGTTTTTCATAAAAAATTTTTATTTTGAAGATGTAGGGTACAATTCAGGGTTAGGTATTCAAATGTTTATTAAACAGGTACCCTTGTTGATGAGGTATGCCCCCCTCACCTGGAAGTTTCCCACTACTGCCAATCCCGTCCCCACTACTGCCAATCCCGTCCTCTGGCAGTTTCCCAATATTGCCAAACCTTTTCTTATACAATTACAATAGTTGTTCAAGGTCCACTTATGAGTGAGAACATGTGATACTCAGTTCTTTGTTTCTGTGATAGATCACTCAGTTTTATAGACTACAAGTCCAGCCGAGTTGCTGCGAGGTTCATAATTTTGTCCTTCTTTATGGTTGCATAATATTCCATCATGTATATGTACCACATTTTTTAAAATCCAGTCCTCTTTCAATGGGCAGCATGGTTGGTTCCATGTTTTTGCTATTGTGAATAATGCTCCAATAAACATGCATGTGCAGGTATTCTTTTTCACAGAGTAATTTGTGTTCCTCTGGGTATATTCCCAGTACGAGGATTGTGAGGTCATATGGAAGGCCAATTTTTAGATCTTATAGGAATCGCCACATTGTATTCCACAGAAGCTGTACTAATTTACACTCCCACCAACATTGCAGAAGTGTTCCTTTTTTGCTGTATCCTCTCATTGTCTAAAGCAGTTTTATTGGATTATAATGTTTAATATTAGTTCTTTTTTTAAAATTACTTTCTTGATTTTCTTCTTCACAGACTTCAGTTTCATGGATATTGGAACTACATATCCTGGCTTCCACTTAAACCACTTTATCTCTCATCCTTTTTGCTCCTTTAACTAATTTTCATTCTCCTGGCTCTTTTTCTAACTTTGTTAAATGTGTCTTATTACATTTTCTATGTAATCTATTTTTGAGTCTTGTATTTCTGAAATAGTTTGCTTTCTTTTATGTATTACTTAAATGATTCCCTGTAGCCACACTGAGTCCTCCTCCTCTCTCTGAAACAAAGAAAAATATCACAGAAGGGTAGTCAGAGAGAAGAGATAACAGACAATAGATTACAGTTAAAATATTTTGCTTTCACAAAATTAATCCAAAATGTGACCAATATAAGCACATTACTAAAACCTCTACATGGATGTGAAACAGATCATAAATAAGAAGGGCCCTGAAAGCTTAGGATTTGCTAGCATCACAATGACTCCACCTTTGGTGACAACTAAATGCCAGCCATATACAAAGTGCTTTACTTACATTATCTCATCTAATAGTTTCATTTAGTGCTGAGACAAATATTTAGAATAAATAGTACTATAATTTCTACTTTATGATGAGAAAAGTGAGGGTACACAAGTCAAATCTCAAGTGGAAAATTTAGGATTCAAATGCAATATTGTCTGTGTGTGTTTTTAGCCTCTTGATACTTCATTCAGTCTTTCCAAACATTGCCTCTAACTTCCTCCCCCTCTCCATCAGTGTCTTTTTTTAAGGCTTCTTGACACCTGGATTGGTCTGTCTCTTTGAAGTCTTTGATCTTGGTTCAATTTCCAGATTATTCACCTACTGCAATTTCTCGTAAAGGAAAACACATAAAACTTTTTAACCTTAACAGCCCCCATAAACATCTTAAATATTGCCAGCATATCCATACCAGAAAGGTAAGAAATTATGAAAATAGCATTGGAACGGTCAACTCTTCATCATCCTTCGTCTCCCCTTGACTTGAACCTCCTTTCTTACTGACTACCCTCTATCTATGGATATAGAGGATAAATAAGGTAGGGAGAATCAAGGATAACCATCAAATTGTTATCTTGAAATATTGGGTAACTGTGGTATCATTTTCTGAGAAGTGGAAGGTTGAAGAAGGTGGCTAATTGTGGTGTGGAAATCTTTTAGTGCCAGCTGTCTTCTTTTTAAAATGGCAACATTAAAAAGGAACTAAAAGTTAAGGCAGGTATCTCCCCAAATGAACAGTTACAGCAAGATTTGATCTCATACTTATTGGATAAAATACAAGAATTGGGTGCTGAATTTTGCTGCCTTCAATAATTCCAACAATTTAAAATTTTCTTTACCAGGAAGCATATGACAAAATAATTTTAATAATATGACTTTAAGCAATATATTTATTTGTATATATATACAGACATTTACTCGATTGTAGTTTGTTTTGTTTTTTTTGTTTGTCTGCCTTCCAAACTAGGACATAAGCTCCATAGGGATATGAATAACAACTTTTTTATTCACAGATGTGTTCACAGTACCAAGTGTAATGTATTTACACATATTAGACAACAAATTTATGGTTAAATGGGAAAATAAAATGAATTCATCTATCAAATGTTATGATAAATATATAATATTTTGATAAATACTTATCAATAATAAATTGAGCTCTGGATCTTTTAAATGCTAATTATCAGTAAGCTTTTCCATTACTGAAATCGACACATCAGTTTAATAAGTCCCTTCTAGACAACATTATTATTATTCTCTATGGCTTTCTTTGCATATATACAAATATGCCTGGGCTTCGTACAAATGCACAGTAAGAATGATGAATTGCTTGAAGGCTACAGTAATTTTAAAACTCCTGCTTCATTCACATGGCTTCAGATTTCATCTCTCCAAAAGCATGATGAGGTAACATGACTGTAGTTATGGAGAACAAAAGAACAGCTAATGATGAGAACATTAATGGTGGCAGCATCTTTTGCTCATTTATGTTGAGCCAATTCTAGTGCACTTGAGGATTTTGCTATAGATATTAGCATCTGCAGCAACATTGCTACGTTTCCATGTGAAGCACTTACGTTCAGGGAAAATCCAATCCTTTTAGTAAATTAGTGCCACAACTTTCAAATTCTTCCAAATAATGTATGAACTGTTGTCAGCTTCCCTATTCCTCTTTTCCAGAACGTCTAAAAAATACCACAAATATGTTTGAAAGCATATACACAAAACAAAACAACTCTAAACTCAAGTTTAGTTATATTTTGAAATTACAGGCCAGGCTCGGTGGCTCAGCCTGTAATCCCGTGTTTTGGGAGGCCGAGGTGAGTAGATTGCCTGAGCCCTCGGGTTCAAGACCTGCCTGCGCAAGCTGGCGAGACCTCATCTCTACAATAAAATAAAAAAATTAGCTGGGCATGGTGGCGCGTGCCTGTACTTCCAGTTACTTGGAAGGCTGAGGCAGAAGGATCGCCAGAGCCCAGCAGGTCGAGTCTGCGGTGACCGGGAGCGGTCACTGCACTCCAATCTGAGCGACACAGTGAGACTTCAACTAAAAAAAAAAAGAAATTATAGAAAATCATATAGAAATAATTCTATCTGATAGGCTGAATAACGGCCCCCCTGTTCTGATAGTAATTCTAATCATAGGACCTGTGAATATGTTACCTTATATGGTAAAAGGAACTTGCTAGTGTGATTGAGTTAAAGATCTTGAGATGGAAATATTCTCTTAAATTATCTTGCTGGGTGCAAACACGGGGTCCTTATAAGAGAGAGCAAGAAGGTAAAGGAAGGGAGAAAGTGATGTAGCAGGAGAAGCAGAGACTAGAGTCATATGACCACAAGCCAAGAAATGCCAGCAGTCTATTGTATCTAGGACAGGCAAGGCAAGGATTTCAATACTCCTCTGAGCCTCTGGAAATAATAAATTCTGCTAACACTTTGAATTTAACCTCATGAGATTCATATCAAACTTCTGACTTCCAAAATTGTGTAGGAATGAATTGGCTTTGTAACGAACCACTAAATGTAGGGTAATTTTTTAAAGCAGCAATAGAAAATTAATGCACTTCTAACATAAATTGCAGACATTTTATGAAAGCTATTAATTCCTTTCTTATCCTTGATGCCAGACTGACTTCACTCTTCTCCACTAGCATACATCTTGATATTTGTATTCCACTTATTTCTATTTCACAATAATCTGTGAGCCATGCAGTTTGATAATCTATGAGCCATGCCATTATTGGTTTATTCAACCAATAACCCTTCAACAGTGAAAACTTTTTTCATAACATAAAAGCTCCACAATGGTAAAAGTTTCTTAGGAGTATCTCAAGTTTTTTCTATCTTTACTTCTTCTTTCAATCCATATTCTATAATAAGAAGAAGGTATTGTTCAGCCCTTGACTGATACTCATTTCCTAAAAGTGTCTTCCAAATATATCTATGATCACTCATTCTGCCTTTAATTTCCTACAGTGTTTAATTTATTTTTCTTGCAGTTTTTATATTTCCCACAATTACATTATACACATACTTGAGATGGTAGTTAGAAATTGACTTCAACAAGTACATGATGGTTATTTCTAAGAGGGAAGTGCATACAACTTGCCAGATCATAACTTTAAAACACTAAAGCGCCTAAACTGAAGTTTTTCAGTAAATATTTAGATATATGGTTATATTACAGTTATATTGCTGTAGTACCAAATTACCACAATAAAAATGTATTATCTTACAGGTCCAGGGATTAGAAGCCCAAAATGGGTTTCACTGAGCTAAAATCAAAGTGTTAGTAAGGTTGTAAAACTCCTAGAGGATTTAAGGGAAAACATTTTTTGGATCCTGTCTAGAGGGTGTCTGCCTTTCTTAGCTTGTGACCCCTTCCTCCATCTTCAGAGGCAGTATCTTATCTTCAAATGTCTCTTTGACTCTCCCTTCCCTCTGTCTGCTTCTTCTGCTTAAAAGTTCCACATGATTACACTGGACCAAAAGTGGTAATACAGGATAATCCAGTCATTTCAAGGTTAGCTAATTAACAAACTTAGTTCCATCAACATCCTCAATTTCCCTTTGCAGTATATGCTAGCATATTCAGTTTCCGGATGTTAGACCATGGACATATTTAGGGATTCATAATTCTGCCTACCAAGATTGGTAAGAGTATTTACTAGTATTTTAGATACACCCTGACACTGTCCAGATGCAGGAACCTTAAGAGTTATCATCTATCTCTGCCTTTGTTTCTCTTGGGAAATTGAAGATCTGAACTAATAACTTCTAAGCTCCTATTCCAGTTGAAATACTGCAAGAACTATTTGTATTTAAAACATGTCAAAAATATAAAGTAAATTCCAGGCTTTGAGTGAGATCTGTTTGGGGAAAATATCAGATTACAAAAAATTCTGAAGTACCCTTTTACAAATGATGTTTACCTTGTAACTAGAAGTCTAGAAATTTTTTTCTGAATAAGGGCCTCTGTGAAAACCTGAAAAAAAAATCCATTAGTACTGATAGCCAATATATTATAAGCTACAGCAATAATGTTTTCTTGTTAATTAGTCAACAATGAAAACATAATGGAATCCTGCACAAATTGCAGTCATTGAACATTTGTCAGTACATAAATTATTCTACATGTGGCAGGGGGTTCAAAGCACCACACAGAGTATTTTCAGAATTACTCCTTGAAAGTATACAGTAAAATTCTATAGCAAGCAACCCCTCTCTCACTTTTTAACAAGTAACCCTTTTTATATAAGAGGCAGCCCCTCTCCCACAGTGGTGTTATCAGGATTTTACTTCCTGTTTTTGGATGAAGAAACAAGCTCAAAAATATTATGAGATTTGTCCAAGTGACCTAGTTAGGAAGGAATAGAGTGAGGAATGAAGCTACATCTTCTATCTTTAAAGGAAACACTGTTTTTTCCATACCAACATTCTGTACGTGCTTATATCTTCTGTTAATAAATGGAGAGAAATTAAAAGAACAGGATTCCACCAATCATTGCATTGATGATAAAGCATCACTTTTTATGACTTCTGACTCATTCAAGCCTTATCCACTCATGTCTATCATGTACACAATTTGTACAAAAGGTATAGAAAGAACTGATAAGAGAATGCATTTACTCAAAAGATTCTTATAGATTGAGAGATTCTTGGATTCCATATCCTCATTTGAATTTGTGCTTTTGGAATTTAATTTATTAATTTACTAGACCGATATATAAAGTTGTAGAAAAAATTACTAAACAAGTTTATAATGCATGAAAAGGTAAAAATGATATCAGATTTTAACACCGTCAACTTCTTTCTTTATAAACAAATTTGACTAGAAAAAAAAAACTATAGAATAACTTGTTAAGGAGGTATTTTATTCCTTATATTTATTTTATTGCAAATTGATATATAAAAATTACTAACCAAATTATGTTACACGTTAGTTGTTTACATATTATATTAATATTAACAGTTCACTAATTAATAATAATTAATTAATAATATATTAAGTATATATATTAAGTGCATGTACTTGTGCTTTTTCACCCACCTGCCATAGACTACCCTACCTTCTTCCATGAATCCCAGGGCGACCATAAGCTATGAGGACAGAAAAAAATATATAGCTGTGCAAATTTATTATCCAGCTTAGATTCACAGTGAAGGCCGTAGTTTGCCAAATATGTAAGGTAAAATTTATTGCCTAAAGAAGTTGTCTCTCATTATTTTTCTTGTTCCTTCCAAGATCTAGTGAGAGGTTTGACACCAAAAGTCAAAGCCATAGAAGATTAGTTAAAGGACTGAATCTAAGTGAAAAGGCCATCAAGAATAATTTATGGAGTAAAACAACTGAGTCAATAAAATTATGCCAATGAGAGCTTCCAATTCTAAAATCATTCACCAGCATACAGATTGTGTGACAAACTACTTTACAGAAAAAACCATTTGCAATTCATTACAAAAATGTGTTTCCCAGGAAGACAATGGATCTACATCTCTTACAAAAACCTACAGCATGGGTTATAATTTGCATGTGGAAACTGACAACACTGTCTTATAGGCTTTCAAAGTTAAAATAGCATCATCATCAATGTCTGGTATGTTTCATCACTGATTTACTTGTCAAAGATAATATTTGTATGAGAGATACAGATAATAGATTCTGCTGTTAAAATATTAGATAATGGAGTTATTTACCATCTATGAAGCCACTTCTGTTGAATGACACTGAAAGAGACATTTTGCAGAAAATCACCAATGATGGCTAGCAATCACCTTTTACTTTATTGTTGCCAAAAATAGCACAAAACCCAGAGGAAGAACTAATAAATACAACATTTGTTTTTAACAGAGTCCCTGTTATAGTGCAAATATAAGTTTAGTAGTTTAAGAAATAAATGAAACAAAAATATTTTAAATTAAACCACCACTAGCATGCATTCATTCAACAAATATTCATGAATAATTACTACATACCAAAGCCTGATTAGGTCCTGGGAAAGTAGTGATGAATAAGATAGCTTGCTCCCTGCCCTCAGCACATGGAGACATGAACATAGAACAAGAAATTGCCAGACACCCTTTATTTTACATCATCTTTGTTTGCAGTATATTGGTTGGTCAAGTATCTCCCCAATTTGATGCTTCCTAGTTGACTCCCACTGCTTCACACACCTTGATATAGTTTGGATTGCTGCCCCTTCAATTTTCATGTTGAAATGTGGTTGCCAGTATTTGAGGTGGAGCCTAATGGGAGATGCTTGAATCATCAAGGGCCGATCTCTCATGAATGGCTTGGTGCTGTTCTTGCAGTAATGAGTGAGTTTTCACTCTATTTGTTTAAGCAAGAGTTGGTTTTTTTAAAGTGCCTGGCACCCCCTTTCTGTCTCTTGCTTCCACTCTTGCAATGAGACACACCTGTTCCCCCTTTTCTTTCCGTCATAATTTTAAGCTTCCTAAGCCTCATCGGAAGCAGATGGCATTGTCATGCAGAATTGTGAGTCAAATAAACCTCTTATCTTTATAGATTACCCAGCTTCAGGTATTTCTTTATAGCAACACAAAATGGACTAGTATATACCTCAACCAGGAGGAGACTCACTGACCCATGCACATAGACAATCTGTGCTTCTAGAGTATGGCAAACACTAACCTTGCACTAGGGATTAAACAGTTCCTCAGTTCTAAAACTAAACTGCCTGGTTAGTTAGCCAGTATGTCTGGGAAGCCTAAATTTGTCTAGGGAGAGTCAAATTTAGGCTCTCATGTATTATTTTCTTTACTTTTGCATGAAAATATCATTTATGGACATTTTCAGACTAAGAAGGTAATATCTGTAAGAAAAAAATTAAATGTACAAACACAAATAAGGAAATTATTTTCCTATAATCCTACCACCAGGAATAATCATTGTTTTATAACATTTTAATTGTTATATAGCATTATTATATAAATCAATCCAGTTTTTATACACTTTTTTACAGAGAGTAGTAGCAATTTTCCCACGGGAAAAAAGCTGAAAAGAGCCTCATACTCCTTTACCAACAGCAATAGAAGCAGAAAAACAGTAAGTTTATGGTTTTCTTTGATCCCATCAGAGTTGTGAGATCAATGGGTAATCAACTGGCCTGAAATCTAAGAGACAGTTGCCTGAGAAAGTAACAAAGAGAAAGTATTTGCTGGTCTTGGGCAGAATCTGTTAAACAAGAAACATTCAGGTAGAATCATGTGGCGTTAGTTGAGGCCAAGTCATGTCTGGTGAGAGAGTTGCAGCCCTACAGATGTATTGAGTTTTCAATTTCTTTCATAATTCTCTAGGGGTCCTACAAAAATGTTTGGTGAGAGACCTGGAAAAATTTTCCTTGTGGTGCAAGCCTAGGGGAGAGAAACAGCAGCTGCTGCAGAAAGTTCTTGAAACCCACCTACACACTTCTCCTTGTCTACTGTAAGGAACAAATATTGGGGGTGGAAGGAGGGCACCACAATCACCTTTAGGGCACTAGTTAAAACCCATTATGGCTGAGGAAATAAGCAGAATAAGTTTACCCCTAGGGAGAGAGCAGGAATGCCATGATGGGTCCAGAACTACTGCAAGGGGAGAAAGCAATGAGAAATTGTGCCCAGGGGTACAGAGCTTGCCTGAGGCTGAAAATTAATTAGATTTAGGAGAACACCCTCTTCCCCCAACCTACACCACCAAAATAACAAGTGTAGAGTAACAAGCAACAGTGAAATGCCAGTATGGTATTTCCAAGAGCACAGAAACAGAACCAATAAGAAACACAGCACAAAGGGAAGACATGAAGGAGAATGTGGAAGGGCACTGAGTAAAACCATCAAGCAAACCAGTCTGCACACTAAACACAAGGTATCACAACTGGATTTGAAGACTGTGGGTTCTCCAGCAAGGAGGGTGGCTGAGGAAGGACAGAGATCTTCTAGGACAGGGCCAACCCATCTGTCACCTACCCAATTTCCTCATGGACCTTTTAGGAATACAAGAATATGGTCTTTCAAACATTACGACAGTATATTAATCAAATAAGGTGATAAAAAAATTTTAACAGCTTCTTAAATAGCTTGCCATTGGGACCTATTGTCACAGGTCCACAAATGTTAAGGGTGTGCCTGTGTAATTACCTAGTGTCATATAGCATTCCATATATAGAGAGATAAGTTATCCTGGCTTCTAATCTCTTGGCTATCATTTTTGTGTGTGAGTGTTTTTTTTTTTTTCTACATCATTCATTCTCCCACAATTCATTGCATCTGTTTTCATTTTTGTTAATGCTGTTTTACTGTGATATGAACACTTAACAAGACATCTACCTCTTAACAAATTTGTAAATGTGCATTATTGTTGATTATAGGTAGAGTTGTACAAATCTCTAGAACTTATTAACCTTGCTTAACTGAAATTCAATGCCCAATGATTAAGAGTTTCTTATTTCTTTCTCCCCAAGTCCCTAGCAACCACTATTCTACTCTTTGATTCTAGAATATGACTATTTTAGATATCCTGCATAGTGGAATCATGCAGCATTTGTCTTTCTGTAACTGACTTATTTCATACAGTATAATATTTTCAAGCTTCGTTCATGTTATTGCATATTGCAAAATCTCCATTTTTAAAAAGACTAGTATTCCATTGCATGTGTATTCCATATTTTCTTCATCTATGCATCTGTCAGATGCTTCCACATCTTGTCTATTGCAAATAATATTGCAATCAACATGGAAGTGCTAATATCTCGTTGGTATCCTAATTTCAATTCTTTTGAATAAATGTCCAGAAGAGAGATTACTGGATCATATGATAGTTCTATTTTTAAATCTTTGAGGAACCTCCATACCATACTATTTATCCTGATAGCTGCACCATTTTGCATTCCTACCAATAGTGTGCAAGGATTCTAATTTCTCCACATTCTCACCAACCTTCTCTTTCTTTCTTTTTTAAAATAAGAACCATCTTGACAGGTGTGAAGTGGTATTGTATGGTTTTGATTTTAATTTCCCTGATGACAAGTGACATTGAGCATTTTTCATATAAGTGTAAGCCACTTGCATGTTTTCTTTAGAGAAATGTCTATTCTGATCATCTGCTCACTTTTTAATTGAGTTGCCCATTTTTTTGCTATTGAATTATGGGAGTTCCTTACATATTTGGCAGACTAGCCCTTATCAGATGCATCATTTGCAAATACTTCCCATAGGTTGCAGTTTTACTCTATTGTTTCCTTTACTGTGTAGAAACTTTTTAATTCAATATAATCCCACTTGTTTGTTTTGTTGTTGTTGTTGTTTTTGTTGGTGCCCATGCTTTTAGTGTCAAATCCATGAACTTATTGCTGAAACCAATGTCATAAAGATTTTCTCATTTTCTTCTAGACACTTTGAAATTTCATGTCTTACGTTTACATCTTTAATTTAGTTGATTTTTGTGCATGGTATAATATAAGCAGATTGCATAATTTTCTTTCAAATGATTTTTTCAAAGAAAGACTTTTTTAAAAAAATCACCAAGCCGGGCTCGGTGGCTCAACCTGTAATCCCACGCCTTTGGGAGGCTGAAGTGAGTGGATTGCCTGAGCCCGCAGGTTCGAGACCCACCTGGGTGAGTCCTCATCTCTACAATAAATCAAAAAATTAGCCGGGCGTGGTAGCGTGCGCCTGTAGTTCCAACTACTTGGAAGGCTGAGGCGGAAGGATTGCCAGAGCCCAGCAGGTCGAGGCTGCAGTGGTCAGGAGTGGCCACTGCACTCCAGTCTGAATGACAGAGTGAGACTCCAATTTTTAAAAAAAAAATCACCAAAACCTTTACAAAGAAAACTACAAAACACTGCTTAAAGAAATCAAAGATAGCTGGGCTTGGTGGCTCAGCCTGTAATCCTGCGCCTTTGGGAGGCTGAGGTGAGTGGATTGCCTGAGCCCGCGGGTTCGAGACCCGCCTGGGCAGTGAGACCTCATCTCTACAATAAATCCAAAAATCAGCCGGGCGTGGTAGTGTGCGCCTGTAATTCCGGCTACTTGGAAGGCTGAGGCGGAAGGATCGCCGGAGCCCAGCAGGTCAAGGCTGTGGTGGCCGGGAGCGGCCACTGCACTCCAGTCTGGGCGGCAGAGTGAGACTCCAACTCAAAAAAAAAAAAAAAAAAAATCAAAGATACAAAAAAATTCCATACTCATGGATTGGAAGAGTCAACATTGCTAAGATATCCATTCTACCTAGGGCCATCTACAGATTTAATGCAATACCCATCAAATTACCAGCAACATTCTTCTCAGACCTAGAAAAAACGATACAGGAATTCATACAGAAACATAAGTGACCAAGAATAGCCGAAACAATCCTCAGCAAAAAAAAACAAAGTGGGGGTAATCACATTCCCAGACTTCAGACTTTATTATAAAGCTACAATAACCAAAACAACCTGGTATTGATATAAGAATAGGCATATAGAATTGAGATTCCAGAAGCAAAACCTCAATTTTTCAACCAACTCATCTTCAACAAAACCATTTTTTTCATATAATGCATCTGTGAAATAGTATACTAAAAGCTAACAAAGAAAAAGAAAATAAGCCACCTCAGTGTTCATGTGATGAAATTTCAATATATCTGTTTAATTATTCTGTATAAAAAAGAAATGTTCACAATTACATTAATATATTGCATTTTTACTATCTTTTCTGTGTAGATACACCAATATCACACTTACAAAAATTTTTCCAACTTAGTTTACAATATTATATGGAAATTACTTCACAGATAGAGAATCATTTTTTACTCACTGACAGAAATCCCCTTAGCTATTGCACAGGTGTATATTTTTCTAATAATTGAAAGTTAGAATTAAACATTCAAAGTACATTTATTCAAATATACACAATGTAATATTCCAAATACTAAAGAAACAACATCTTTCTTATGAGTAATTCAGAACTACACTTCCCAAATTGATCTGTAAATTTAGTGTAATTCTAATAAGACCAGAAGAAATTTCTGTAGACATCTGTTAAGGACTGAATATTTGTGTCTCTTCAAAATCTATGTGTTAAAAACCTCGAATATTCATGGGTTGAAGCCCTAGCTCCCAATGCAACTATATTTGAAGATAAGCCTTTATGGAGGTAACTAAGGTTAAATGAGATCATAAGAATGAGACCCTGATCCAGTAGAATTAGTGCCCTTATAAGAAGAGATATCACAGAGCTAACTCATTCTCCCTCTCTCTCTCTACCTTGTGAGGTCACAGTGAGAAAACAGCTGTCTACAAGCCAGGAAGAGAGTCGTATCAGAAACCAAATCATACAGCACCTTGATCTTAGACTTCTCAGCCTCCAGAACTATGAGAAATACATTCTTGTTGTTTAAGCCACTCAGTCTATGGCATTTTGTTATGGCAGTCTGAGCAGACTGATACAACATCAATATGAGCTTAGTCTAACAGCTTGTGTTAAAAGTAAAGGAAGTAAAATAGCCAAAGAATTTTGATAAAGAACAAAATTAGAGGACTAACACTAACTGATTTTAACACAACTATAAAGTTATGGTAGTCAAGACTGTATAGTACTGACAAAAGAATAGACATACAGACCAGTAGAACAGAAAAGAAAGTTGAGAAATTGACGTACACAAATATAGCAACCTGATTGTTGACAAAAGTACAGAGGCAATCTGGTGAAGAAGGGTTATTTATTCTAACAAACTGTGTTGGAACAATGAAACGTACATGAACAAAAATTGACATCAACCGATATCTTACTCTTTATACAAAAATTAATACAAAATGGGTTATAAACTTAAATTTACAATGCAAAATGATAAAACCTTTAGAAAAAAATATAAAAGTTAAGCTAAAGTAAAAGTTCTAACACTAAAATTATGCTTCATCAAATAAAAAAATGGTAAGTTGGGCTTCAACAAAATGAAACTCTTTGTCATGAAAGAGAATAAAATTATAATCTACAATGGGAAAAAACCGTTAAGAGAATAAAATTATAATCTACAATGGGAAAAAATTGATTACATATCTGAGAAAGCATTATATTCAGAAGATGTGTGTGGATGTGTGTTTAATCTCAAAACTCAACAATGGCCTCCCTCAAAGAATAAGAACAAATGGGCAAAAGATTTGAACAGACACATCATCAAAGAAGATATATGGATGGCAAAAAGCAAAGATGTTAAATATCATAATTCATTAGTTTAATGAAATTAAAAGATTTGTATACCACTGCCCACTTATTATAATGGTTAATTTAAAATAAAACTGATACTATTCAGTATTGATGAAAATGTGAAACTTTCATAAGTTGCTGATAGGGACGCAAAATGCTATAGTCACTCTGAAAACCAGTTTTGTAGTTTTTTATAAAAATAAACATAAACTTACCATGTGACTCAGAAATCCCACTTCTAGGTATTTATTTTAGAAAGATAAAAGTATATTCACATACAAAAAAATTCATTCTGGCTTTATAACAGCAATATTCTTGATTGTCAAATAACAGAAAACAAATCTAATCTTCAGTGGGTAAATGGATAACATGTGGTACATTCATAAAACACAAGACGCTGCTATAACAAAATACCTTAGACTGAGTAATATCCATACAACATAACTGTATTTCTCATGGTTCTGGAGTCTGGGAAGACCAAGATCATGGCATGAGCAGATTCGATGTCTGGTGAGGGGTTCTCACTGTTGGCAAGATGGTGCCTTCTTGCTACATTATATTGCATTTTTACTATCTTTGCTGTGTAGATGCACCAATATCACACTTACAAAAATTTTTCCAACTTAGTTTACAATATTATATGGAAATTACTTCACAGATAGAGAATCATTTTTTACTCACTGATAGAAATCTCCTTAGCAGAAGAGAGCAAAAAGGAATGACTACTGTGTTCTCACATGGCAGAAGATTTGGCAAGGCAAAAGGCACTAGAGTACTCCATTCAACTTATTTTATAAGGTCACTAATCTGTTCGTGAGGGCAAAGTCCTTATGATATAATCACTTCCCAGATAGTTCCACCTCTTAATACAATCATCTTGGGGTTTAAGTTCAAGCACAGACATTTGGAGGAACACATGCATTCAGATTGTATCATACAACAATTTTGTATTATGATAAGAACAAGAAAACATGCAAGTGATTCCATACCACATATTTTCATTTATGCAATAGTTTAGGGGAAAAAAAAAACTTTTAGACTGAAGAACAGATCACTGCCAGAGGTTAGAGGTGAGAGAGGTTTGACTACAAAAGTATGGCATAAGGGAAGTTTTGAGGAGAAAAGGAAACATTCTGCATTCCGATTAATGTGATGGTTACCTGATTTGATAAACTTATCAAAACACACCAAAAAAAAAAAAACACAGAACTCTACACACTCAAAATAAAGAGAATTAAGTGTAAGTTTTTAAAAATAAATTTTACAATATACCTCAAAACAAAGCAAGTAACAAAATATTATTAGGATTATCCTAGTTCTCATCACTGTCCTACTGCCCCTGTAGATTAAGCACTTGTCTTCTCTCTTGCTCCCATAGACTCTATTCCCATATCACAGCCAAACTCATCATTCAAAACATCAATCATATTTTACTCCTCTGCTCAAAACCTTCCAAAGTATCCCGTTTAATTCAGAATACAACCAGAGTACTCAAAAGGCCTACAAGAGCTTTATGGTTGTTCTTTTCCCCCCTTTCTATCCTAAAACTGTCCATTGGGACAATTCCTTCTTCCCTCTACCTGGAACAATATTTTCAGATATTCACCCCCACAACTATTTCCTCAGTGATCATCATCTCAATAGGACCAGACCCAAGCACTTTGCGAACTCTAAAAGATGCCCCTACCCAGTGTTCCCAATCCTCCTGCTCAATTTCCCTTTTTTATAGCACATGTTGACTTCCATTAAACCAATTCACTTATTTCTATATGTGTTGTTTGTTGTCTGCCTTCTTCCACAAGATCATAAGGAACAAGAGAGCAAGGGTCTTTTGATGTGGTATTTATTAACATAACCCAAGTACTGAAAGGGACTGCCATTTAATAGGAACTCCGTAAATACGTGTGGGCTGAATAAATAATTGGACATTATAAAAACCCATAAGACTCGCTAGAAACTCAAAGGATAAATAACAGAATCTTTTAAAAACTGTTAAGGCTGGGCACAGTGGTTCCGCCTGTAATCCCAGCACTTTAGGAGGCCGAGGTGGGAGGATTGCCTGAGCCCGGGGGTTCAAGACCAGCCTGGGCAACTTGGTAAGACCTTGTCTCTACAATAAATCACAAAAGCTAGCTGAACATGGTGGCATGTATCTATAGTTCCAGCGACTTGGAAGGCTGAAGCAGAAGGATCACCTGAGCCGAGCAGGTCGAGGCTGAGGTGGCCGCAACCACTTCAGCCTGGGTGACAAAGAGTGAGATCCAACTCAAAAAAAAAAAACTGTTAAAAGCAAATTTGTGTTTGTTCTATATGACCTTGCACTTTCACTAAAACAGCCACGGCCTCTTCTAAATGGCAAGATTTAGAACATTTCTATCCTAGGCCGGACTTCACACTGTGATATCTTAAGCAAGTTGTCTTCTCCCTATGCCTCTTTTCTCTTCTATGAAATAAAATGTTTGAAAAAAATATTTTCAGGATCTGCTATAGACTTAATAGAGACTCATAAGGAATTTGCACATTAGAATTATCTCAGAAACTTTTATAAAATACTGTTGCTTGGACACCATTTCCAAAAATTCTAATTCAACCAGTTTTTATAGGACTTAAGAACTGATAGGTAATCAGAGTTGAGACCCATTGACCCAAAGAACATGGTTCAGTCACATTAAAAAGCAGTCTTCCAAGGCTATAAGATGATGTATTCAGGTACTTACTGTTAAAGTTGAATATGAATCATATTAAGTTGACCCTATTGAGAAGTGTCCTATTGAACTGATCAATGTCACCAACGCTGCAGACAATAGGGAGAAATACTGGGAGGCTGTATGGGCAGGAGTGGTCTGTAGGGAATTAGGGGATTCTTCCCATTTCCCTGCTGCCTCTGAGCATGCTGATTCTTGATTTTCACACTCCATAGACTGTTAAATAACTATCACATCTCATTTGTTTCCTTTCTATGTTTAGATCCTTAAAGCTAAGTAGAACATTTACTTATGTCAACACAGGTGGATCTTGGTCATTTTCACACATTCTTCAGGATTCCTGCAGCCACTGTACAGTAATTCCCTCAAATTCTATGACTTTCACTGAATATTGAATGTGAAACTTCAGAATTATACATTCTAACTTCTCAGACTTGTTCTATAAATCTGAACCAAATCTACTGATTTCTGATTATGTTTTGAGATGAGGCCACATTTAAAAAAAAAAAAAAAATAGCACCTAGCATCCTCCCATACCCCGAGGAGTTCAAATTCTGACAGCCATCAACTAGAATTTTCTGCCTAATTACACCTCCCTCTTCCTGCTCTCATAATTGGTAGATGCCTACATTTTGAAGAGCAGTGCCACAGGGACTACAACTGAGAAACTTGGCAAAGTTGAGAAACTGGAAAGGAAAACTTCAGTCAAACTAATGTTTTGAGGAGTCCCATGATGCCATATTCTCCACTTGCTTCTTTAAAAATAGAGTTTTCGACCGTTTATTTAAACATGTTGCACAAAATTTTGCAAATATCTATTTATTTGCTTATACTTCATTGCTTAGTTGTTTTGGCAGGTGCGATGATCATTGCCATTGCAAAACACAAGAATGTTCTACTTTGTTTTATAAATTAAGGCTCTGAGTCTTGGTAATCAAAAAATTTTTAGGACTTTGAATGCACATAGACATTCTTCTTGTCTCTTAACAAATACTATAACCAAATGTGTGACATGTAAATTACAGACTGAACTGTTTCCCTATAACAGTGATTTCTCTCTTGATACTTTGACTTTTTCTTTAAAAAAAAAAATTCTAAATGGGGAAATGTATACCATGCCTATCAGACATCTTGGAAGAAAAGCCTCAATGTTATTTAGTGATCAGTACTATTATATGAGATAGTCCTGAGGACACCAAGAGAATCACCAGGAGCAGGGGAAGAGGATGAAAAGAATATTATAATGCTCGCTTCTCAGATTTGTATTCAACCTTGGAATAAATTATAAAGTACAAGTTTTAACTGACTGAATTCTATGCAGGGAAGGGAGAAAGCCATCACAATAAAGAAAACATACTCCTACCTTCTTTGTGCTCTCTAGGCCAACAAATTTGTCGTTACACTAGGACTGGTTCAGGAACTATTACAGTAACTGTTCCCTCTGACTGTTGGCCAAGTTCCTCCCCCAAGACTTTTGCACATCTGACTCCTTCTGTCTGGTGAAACTGTTCCCTTTTTAGAACATGTTTCCCAACTATTTACCCCTTCTACCAACTATCCAAAACTATCCTGTTGTATGTAATTTATACTGTGCATCATTATCTAAAAGTATTCCATTTAATCTTTCCTTCAAAATATAAACCCCATGGGCTCAGGCAGGACATCACTTTCTCCTATTTCCTCTCAGCATTCACATCACCTATACCAGTACCTGAACCCCAGAACATGCCTCAGTTAGTACTCTGGTCCACATGTTTGTCCTTTTCCTCTAATTCTTATGTTGAAATCTAATCACCAATGTGATTAGTATTAGAGGGTGGTGACTTGGGAGGTGATTAGACCATTCTTCAGAATTAGTGTCCTTATAAAAGAGATCCCAGAGAGCTTCCTCACCCCTTCTACCATGTGAGGGCATAGAGAGGTGTCGGGGACGAAATAGTTAAACCATGAAACTGTCTACCCAGAAAAACAGAGTCCAGATAAGAATAGTATGTGCTTACAGAATACAGAAAGTGCTGGCCAAGGACAGAACAAATAGGGAGTGTTGGCAGAACAGTTTGGGTTAAAGTATGGATACTTAGTTAGGGGGAAGTTAAATGATAAAGATTAAAGAAGTTTGAATGCCAGATTGTATTGTGCTTGTATATAAACTATGGAATAAAGAGAATCGGGGCTACTCGGGGACTAGCCCCGATGCCCTCCCTTTGCAGCAAAAGGAGTCTTGTATTTCTTTCATGTCTCCACTCCCTCCTTCAGGTTCCCCAATAACCCTGGCTGGACCAGACAGAGAGGTGTTATTTGTGAACCAGAAAGCAAGGCTTCACTAGACACCAACCTTCCAGCACCGTGATATCAAACTTCCCAGCTTCCAGAACTGTAAGCAATAAAGTTCTGTCATTTATAAACCAACCAGTCTGTGGTATTTTGTTGTAGTAACCCAAATGAACTAATATAGTATCTGATGGATGTAAATACATACACCAAGGAAAAAAGCAAAAGAGACCAACAATTACAATCTCTTAGACTTTCCCAAACAGAGAGACATGGATCCTGAGAACAACCTGGGATCATTGTAAAGTAGGCCATGGCTAAGAAACAGCAATCCTGGCATGCCTCTGCAAATGAGATTCAGAGTCTTCCTTCCCTACTCACAATTCCAGCTTCCAAAACCGCTGATCATGGCAGGCAGAACAATCATTCCTCAAAGATGACCGTGCCTCCAACACTAAAACCTGTGAATATGTTACCTTACATGGGCAAAAGGACTTTGAGGGTGTGATTAAGTTATGGATTTGAAGATGAGGAGATTACCCGGGATTATCCAGGTGGCTCAATCTAACCAACTGGGTCCTTAAAATTGGAAGGGGAGAGAAGTGTGGGTTGGAGAGATGGTGTGTAAGAAGAACTTGACCCACCATTACTGACTATGAAGATAAGAGAGAAGGCTATGAGTCTAGAAATGTGGCCAACTCCAGATGTGGGAAGTGGCCAGGAGTTTGTAGTCAGCAGAAAAATGAGGACTTTGATTCTATACCACAAGAGACAATTCTTCCAGCAAACTGAATGAACAGAAAATAGTTTCTGCCCTAAAGCCTCTAAAAAGAACATAACCTATTGACATCCTGATTTTAGTTTTTTGAAAATTCTACTTAACAGACCTCCAGAACTGTAAGATTATGAATTTTATGTTGTTTTAAGCCACTAAATTTGTAGTAATTTGCTAAAACAGCAATAATAAACTGATCACAAAAGCTCTAGATCAGAAAATATATGAAATCTTATGAAACATTATAAAAACAAAACGCAAGTAAAGTCAGTGTATATATGTGATGTCTCTTTGAGGAAAAAATTTAAAAGTACTTGGATATAGGGTTCAAGTTACAATGGAGCTGATCTTTCCAAGACCTCAATGGCAACATGTTGCAAAAACTATAGTTTAAAATCACAACCAGAACATTGATCTTAATGCTATTAAGATATTCAGTATTTTCATAACCACAAGATCTATCAAGTTGCCATTTTATATCCACATCCACTATCCTTCTTTCCCATTTAACCGTTTACTAATGGTTAATCTCCATCAACCATTAATCTGCCTTCCATTTCTAAAATTTAGTTATTTCAAGAATGCTATATAAAGACAATCATACAATCTTTGGTGTTGTTTTTTTTCACTCAGCTTAATTTTCCAGAGATTCATCCAGGTTGTGGCATGTATTGATAGTTTATAATACGAGTTTTTGATTGCTAGTAGTAGTTTTTAATTGCTGAGTAGCATTTCAAGTATGAATATACCAGTTTGTTTAACCATTCTCCCATAAGAGATGTCTTTGTTGTTCCTAGTTTATTATTAGTAGTAGTAGTATTATAAATGTCAGCAATAAACATTTGAGTAAGGAAATTGTATGAACATTAGGCATAATTTCTCTGAGATAGATGCTCAGATGCACAATTGCTGGATTGTGTGGTTCTATCATGTTTCTTTTTTTAAAGAAACTACCACACTACTTCAGAATGATTTTAACATTTTATATCCCCACCAACGATAGATAAGTGATGAGTGACTCAATTTTCTCTGCAGCCTCAATTGCACTTGCTCTTGTCACTATATTTATTTCAGTTGTTCTGATGGGATATATAGTGAAATAACACTGTAACTCTAATTTGCATTTCCCTAATTGATAATGATATTGAATATCTTCACTCTATGCATGCTTGTTCCCAAATTTCCCCTTTTTATAAGTCATATTCGATTAGGACTCACCCCTAATGACCTCATGTTAATTTGGTTAAATCTACAGAATCTCTATTTCCCCAAAAATGTATACTCAGAGATACTGAGGATTAGGACTTCAGCATATCTATTTGGGGGACACAATTCAACCCATAACAGGGTTTGTGTTTTTTAAGGAATTGGTTCATTTCATCTAAGCTGTCAAATTTATGTGTGCAGAGTTTTTTATAGTGGCTCTTTGTTAACCTTTTACTGGAAAGTCTGTGATGACATCCTTTATTTCATGACTGATATTAGTAATTTGTGCCTCCTCATAATCCTTTCGGTCATCTTGTTAAAACTTGTAAGTTTTATTGTTCTGTCAAAGATCATTTACAAAAAGATAATTGTTTCATAAATTTTTAATTGTTTTGTTTTAATTTCATTGATTTTTACACTTAACCTTTATTATTTCCTTCCTTCTTGATTTGGGTTTATTTGCTCTTTTTTTGCTGAGTTCTTGAGGTGGGATAATTGATTTGAGAATCCTCTACTTTTTTAATATATACATTTAGTGTGATAAATTTCCTTTTTCACGATGCTTGATTGTATCTCAGAAATTTTGATATGTTGCATTTCGATTGTCAATGTAGTTTTAAAGTTTTCTTTGAGGCTTCTTTTTTGACTCATGAATTATTTAGAAGTGCGTTGTTTTGTTTCCAAGTGTTTGAATATATTTTTATCTTTCTGTTCTTGATCTTTTTTCTACTTCCACAGTGGTTGAATATGATTTCAAATATTTTAAATTTATTGAGGTTTGCTTTCCGACCCAGGATATGACCTATCTTGGTATCTGTTCTATGAACACTTGGAAAAAATATGTATTATTTTATTTTTAGATGGACTATTCTATAAATGTTAATTAGCTCCTATTGAGTGATAAGGTATTTGAGTCTTTTGATATCCTTGAAAATTTTCTGTCTAGTTATTTTTATCAATTTTGGGGAAAGAACAGATGAAGTCTCCAGCTATAATTGTGAATTTGTCTATTTCTCCTTTTAGTTCTTGCAGTTTGTTGCTTCACATGTTTTGCAGGCATTTTTTTTTTTGGTGTGCTTACATTTAGGGTTGCTATATCTTCTTGGTAGATTAATCCTGTTGTCATTAAATAGTCTCCTTCTCTGTCTCTGGCAATTTTCTAACTGAGGTCTATTGCATTCAATAATTATATGGTCAATTATGCTTTATTTTGAATAATATTTACATAATCTACTTTTTCATACTTTTATTTTCAAGCTTTCTGTATAGTTGTATTTGAAATATTTATTATAGACAGCATATTATTAGGTCATATTTTTAATCCACATTGTCAATGTCTTTGAATCATATTTAGACCACTTACATTTAATCTAATCACTGGTATATTAAAGTTTAAAACTGGCAGAGTTTTGTTTTGTTGGTTTTCTCTTTTTCACTGCTTTCTTTTTCTGCTTTACTGTGAGCTAAACATATTTTTAAAAATCTAACTTGATTTACCTAGTGTTTTTAGCATATCTATTTATATAGTTTTTTAAGGTGATTTTGCTACATATTACATATACAATTAGACACATAATTTATAGTCAATTGGTGTTGTTAATTTGCCAGTTTGAGCAAAATGTATAAAACTTATCTCTCATATCCCTTTACTCTCTCCCCTTTAAATATAATTATCTTAAATATTTCCTCTAGCTGCAGTTAGAAACACATCAGGTAATGTCATAATTTTTGCCTTTGACTTTCAAATATAGTTTAGAAAATTCAAGAACAAAAGGAAATTATATTGTATTAATCATATTTTTCTTTACTATATTCTTCTTTCCTGATGTTCTAGGATTTCTTTTTTACAGTGTCATTTCTTTCTAGAGAACTTTCTTTAGTCATTCTTTTAAGATAGGTCTACTGGAATCCTATACCATTTTCACCTTCATTTCTAATAAATATTTTCACTGGATATAGGATTCTGTGTTGATAGCTTTGTTCATTAACTTATTTTTATCATGGCTGCTTTAAAATCTTCGATGATACATTTAACATCTCTGCCATCTCAAAGTCAGTATCTATTGATTTGTGTTTTGTTTCTTGGTCAGTCTGGTTCTTAGTATGACAAATAATATTCTATTAAAGCATGCCTATTTTGGCCATTATGTTAGAAAATTCCGAATCTTATTTAAGGACCTGTTTTAGCTGGCTTCTTTTGACACTGCTCCTGCAGAGCACGAAAATGGGGTCAGTGCTGCAGCATCACTACCAAATAGAGCTGGAAGTCTAGGCTCCCTGCTTGGCTTCTGTTGACACTGAAGAGAAAGGGAGAAAGCTCATTACTGCCAGGCTGAGGTGGGTTGGAGTTCAGGTTCCTCACCAGGTTTCCACTAATCATCTCTCTGGCTGAGAGTGGTAGGACTTTCTAGTTAATGCTTCCCATGTGGCCTCCTGTGATTGGGAGTGTAAGGCAGGTAGTATGCATGCGGCCTCATTACTTCTAGGCTATGGTGAAAGTTTTGACTCTCCACATAGACTTCTCGGACACTACCCCAGTGCAGAGTGAGAAGACAGCCTTATAACCACTGTTTGAGTATGAAAGTATGACACCAAAGTGGGGAGGAAGAACTGCTGCTTCCTGTTGGGGTTAAAAGTCCTGACTCCCTACTTAACCTTAATACCATCCGTATGTGTGGAATGAGAAGAGGATTTCATTATTTCGTTGCATATATGAAAATTCAGGCTCTTGTTGGCACCATGGGCAGGAGGGAGAAGGAGAGAGTGCTGTTAGTGTCTGGAGGAGATGTCCTGGTCCCTACTTATCCTTCTCTGACACTACCTGGCCCAGAGGATTGACTTACATGCATAGAGGCAGGTGATGGTGAAATGTAGGCTCCCTACTTAAAATCGGAATGTTGGAGGGGAGGGGAAGGGGGGGCTAGGGAGGGACAGAGGTGTACAGGTTTTTTTTCCTTATGTGCTTAAGAATGGAGACATCTTTATTTGTAAATTTCCCTGGTCCTTTGATAAGGAAAAAAGAGACTTTTCAAGGTTTGTCTGTCTCTACCTCTTGACATTTTCAGGTTACCGTCCTGTTTAGCTCAATTCTGGGATTTAGTAAGCAAAATGAAAACCCCAGGTACTCACAGCCATGTCATTCCTCAAGTCCAAGTTCCCTTGCTGGTTTGCATTCCTCTGTCCACATTTTCCCCATGTTTGTTTTAAAAATAATCTTCAGGCTGGGTGTGGTGGCTCAAGTCTGTAATCCTAGCACTTTAGAAAACCAAGACAAGAGAATTGTATGAGCCCAGGGGTTCGAGACCAGCTTGGGCAACTTGGTGAGACCTTGTCTCTACAATAAATCAAAAAATTAGCTGGGTGTGGTAATGCTGCACCTGTAGTTCCAGCTACTTGGAAGATAGAAGGATTGCCTGAGCCTAGCCAGTGGAGGCTGTGGTGGCTGTGAGTGTACCACTGCAATAGAGTGAGACTTCAACTCAAAAAATAACCAATAAAAATAATCTTCAGGATTTTAGTTGTTCTTACTAGGAGGAACACATTTACTTCATCTTCTGTTTTGTGAAATCCCCAAGGTTTTCATTTTTTTATTCTTTTCTTAATTCTAAAAAAGAAGTAGAATTAACTGCTCTCTTGTCTCAACAGACACTTGATCCTGTCAGTGTCTTTCTTCTTAAAACAATCATTTTGTTCCAGGAGATAAGGAGTAGGCAACTGGGGGCATTTGTGACAGCTCTTCCTTCCAGGTCCCGAGCCTTGGAATGGATGGCGGCTGCTGCAGATTTTGAGATTTCTATGGGCACGCATGATTCTAACAGGGGAGAGAAGTGACGGAGTGGTAATTAAGTGAAATAAGTTCAATGAAGAAATGTGAGAACCAAACACAGGAAAGTCCAAGTAAAGGGAAAATATTTGGTTGGTCAGAGCATTGTTCTGAGAGATTGCCAGTGACACAGTAGAACACAAACAAAAATAAAATCGAGACAGGCAGCCAAGGGAATGGGGCGCTACCAGTGGAGGACGTGGGCATAGCCGGGAGGGAGAGCGTGAATGGGGAAAGTGGGTGAGCAACTTCAGTGCTCAGACTTGCTGTAGGCCAGAGAGGAAGGGAGGAGAAAAGACCGGACGGCGGGCGGGGAAAGGGAAATTTTGCAGGAGTCACGTCTGCTGCTGGGCACGAGGAGCGGCAGCGAAGCTCAGAGGCAGCCCCGGGCAGCTGAGACTGGGGCCCGCCCTCGAGGAGGCAGGAGAGCGGCAGACGGGTAGGAGCGCTGGCACGCGCTCTTGCAAGATCAGAGGGGACAGCGGGAGAGGATATCGGGCGTTCGCGGCGCGCGCGGCGCTTACCGGCTCGGGAGGAGCGCGTCTCCTTTGGCGCCGCCACCCCAGCCTGCGCGCCCCGGTCCCGGCGAGGGTCGGTCTGGCGCTCTGGGAGCGGGATCCCAGTGCCACACACTTCCCAGCCTTAGCCCGCACTTTCCGCCTTTCTCTACGCGCACATCGACAATGGATGGCAACTCCCTGCTCTCGGTACCCAGGTAAGACCTGCTTGTCCCTAGGCCCAGCCCAATGTCCCTCAAACTCCGTTCCGCGATGCGGGTCGCGTATGAACTTGCCCCTGGGCGCTTGGGTTAGCGGGGAACTCCCAGGGAAAAGACAGGGGACTCTGCCCGGCTAGATAAGTCCGATCCAGCCGTTCTGGGGCGATGGTGGTCCCAGTCAACTGCCTCAAAGGGCACGATGATGGGTGGGGCCTGCGCGCCTGAGCGGCACGGGGTGGGGCACAGCCCCGTGCCCACTTCGAGGGTCCAGGGGCCGAGGTCCGCTGTGTCCCTGGGGGAGCCAGGAAGCGGGACTTTCCGCGGACACAGGCTAAAGAGGTTTCGCGCCTTGTGGAAAAACAGGTTCCAAGGTCTAAAACAGGAGCAAGCAAGACTAAAGCAAAATATCCCCATCTCCCGTCCATCTTGCCCTGGGCGAGTGCCTGGGGTTGCTAGGGTGGAGGATGCGGTGGGGCAGGGAGATCGTTCCCACCCCTCGACACACACCTACACTGCGTCCAGACCGAGATCCCAGACGGCAACAAGAGACCTAAGTCCCCTCCAGTCCCACCGTCCCCAGCTGCCCCCACGCCCCCTGCCAGTCTGCGAGTTCCTTCTTTAACATCCGAGGCTTTGCGCGTCCCCACGCTGAGGTAAGTTACGGACACCACCCTAGGCGCTGCCAGATGGGGTAACGTGTTTCCCAGGGTTTGTGCCTCTTGCTCTCTTCTCTCTTTTGCTCCAGTTCCGGGCTCCTTCGGACTCAGTCCTCTGCAATGTAAGAACCTGAGATTTTTATATTTCTTTCTCATAAACCTCTAGGATAAATCGGGGCTGCTGCTGGCCGTGTCCCCCAGCTTGGCAAGTGGCTTTTGCGCTCTTTGTGCCCGCTGGGCGCCGAGCATGCCACGCCGAGAGCAGGGGTGCTGTTGTTCCCGGGGGGAGAGAGTCTCGCCGCTGTGGCGCAGCCACCGCCCCCTCCCCTCCTCAGCTGGGGCTTAGTGTTGATCGTCTTGTCGTCTTGTCATCCCTACTTCCTCTTTTCCAAGCAAATACCTAGGTGGTTTCCAGGCGAGAGTATCAGACACTGGAATAAACACTTTAAGCTCTGATTCTTGGAGAGCAGCAAACCCCATATCCACAGGCTAGGGCACACATGTAGCTGATACTATATTGCCGAAGAGTCGAGATGGGGGTGGGAGTGGAGACGGGGGTGGCGGAGGAGGATAGAGACTGCTTTTCCAAGGCATTGAAGGCTGCCATCTAGAGACTTGAATTATTTGTGTTCTGTGGTGAAATCGCGCTTTCTCAGCTTCACAGGCATTTTCTCCGTGAGCATCCTTTCACCATAGGGACAATCACAGGCTCAGAAAAGGCCCGCGGTGTTTTCTATGCATCTCCTGAGCAGGTCTCAAGTGAAAAGTCTCCAATCCCCAGACCCAAACAGCATCCAGTGCTAATACTTTCATATAAACAGGATCCAGTGCTAAGACTTTCATAACCACTACTAAGACTTTCATATTTGTGCCTTAATGCATAAAGATGATGAGAACCGCAGGAAAATTAAAACAAAAACAAACAAACAAACAAAAAAACAAAATTGCCAGTGATTTTTTTTTTTTTAGGTCAAAGTGTAAGGCGATTTTGAAAGTCCAGTAAATTGGAGATTCACTTCTGCACCCATCTATTCTACGGCCTAAAGAAGATAGTCATTAGTCTTGAAATGGTGAACTGAGTGATCCCAACATTGCTTTGGAGACACTTTGGAGAACAGATTGCTTGCTTTAATTTTATTATACAGACCAGTACCCTGTGCCCGAATCATGATCATATTTCTATTGAAGTCCTGGAGCACTTTCTGAAATATTAGAATGACAAGGTTCTAATAATTTCTTAAAATATTTCATGTCATAGTACTATAAAATGACCTTTTAAAGAGTAAACTAACTGTAATGATATTGCTCTGTATCTTGTAGTAGCCTAGCAAAATGTTAACATAAATTTAATATTGGTTTTAGTAAGTTAAAACTTTGAAATATGACTGTTTATTCACCCAGAGACATCACATTTCCACAAATCAGTGTAGCAATTTCAGCTGTTTTATTAGCATGCTTAATTATGTAAATTAACTTCAATATGAGTTGATTCAATCCTCTTTTGAATACAAGAAACAGAATTTCCTTTCTATAAGATTTAATTGAAAGCTATAAGCATTGATATGCAAAAACTAGAATTTTAAAATGGTGTACATAAATCATGTGTTAATCCTGCCACTTGTTCACAAAACTTTGAATTTTAAAGAATTGATGATTGAATGCCTTACACAAGTTTTTTCAAGAAAACAGCAATGATCAGGAAATATTACAGTTTTATTAATCAAGGCTTGTGTTGTTCAAGTCTGAAATGTTTTCGGTGCCTAATAAAATTAAGTTGGTGATCATAAATCATTGTTCCTCTTAAGAATTATGAAACAATTTAAGACATTCTGTTTAACAATTGACAGAAAGCAAAAAGATTTAATAATACATTGAGTTAATTATAGAATATATTTTTATGTTGGCTTTTCAATTTTCTTACGTTTTTTAGTTAAACAAAGATATAAATGATTAAAATTTCAATCAGACAATATTCTGTGAACACTGATTTCAAAATTTAATTTGACTGACATACGTTCAAAACTTTAACACATGGGTTTTAAAAACAGAAATCTGTATAGTTCTTTGAGTTATTATGCCTCTGTGAAAGCTCCAATTCATTTTTACTATGAATATTTTTATCTTTAAATGTGCAATAAATTATATAGATTACAATACAAATTTCTTAAAATCACTGATTATCAAAGCTGGAAGAGATATTCAACAAGGAAACAAGCTGTGCATATATTAAATGTTCCCATATTAGTCACAAAATTCAAGTGTTTTCTAACTCATACTCCAGTTAAAATAAAATTTTTAAAAAGGAATTTTTTTATTCTAAACGTTTTGATATTTTTTAGTCATCTGTTTTATTAAAAATTTACTTGTGTTTGCTGACATCACAAAATTAAGTATTACAAAAATAAAAAATTATAAGCAAAGGACTCTCATCCATTGTTTTTTTTTGTAGTAAATTGTATTGCAATACAGTAGTTTCCTCTTACAGAAGAAAAGTCAGTTTAGCTTATATTGGTAACCAGTGTGTGTATAGTAAGATTTATGCTTTATCAAGTGTTACTCAATATAGTCAATTAGTTAATCATCACATCCCTGTGTCTCAATTATGACAGATATTATTACCTCAATTTCCTAGCGGAAAATCCTGAAGCAAAAGGAAATTAAATAAAGCAAATAATTAAATTAAAAATTCCATATAAATAGTATGTAGCAGAACCAGGACATCCATAATATTCTTCTTGCTTTAAGTCCAGTTTTCTTTCTTGGGTTGACTTTATTTCAAATGGAAGGGAAAAATTCTGGTACACAATTTAAACAAACACTAGTATCATTAGAACACATGGGGGCACCCTAAAAACAGCAAGATTATTTTTTAAAGCCAACAATTACTGAAAAAGTATATATACTTTTTACCAACAGAAATAATTTGTCACCTTGCTCATACCTAAGCTTGAATTTAAAGTTTAAGAAAGAAGACTTCTCTTATTTTCTAAGTACTTGCTTTTTGGGGGGGGGGGCTACTGGATTCCATTTCAATAATGAAAAGTTTTTATATGACACTTTGAGTGACAAAAACAAAATTCATTTAAGATAAACTTTTGGAAAGATAATGTATATTGCTTTAGGTTTTCTGTCATTTTGTTTTAACTAAAGTTTAACCTAGCAGCATTTCACTGAAACCCATCAGAATCTCAAGATTTTGTCTCTCTCAGAATGTTCATGCCAGAAAAAAAAAAAACTGAATTTTTTTAAAAGTGGAGCAAACAACCCAATATTGTATACTAGCCTAGAATCAACAAGTATTTATAGGAAGATTGTCTGTTTTTACATTTATACAGAAATAGCAATTCAAGAATACATTTACATTTCAGTGTCCTATTTATTTAAAAACTCTCAGAAAAGATTAATCCATTACTCTTAACAAGAACAGAGACTAATATCAAATATTAAACTTAAGACCATTACTTATGCTGGAATGCATGCTGTCCTCAAGGCCAGAATTGAGCAGTGGCCACGTCGCTCAACTGAGTAGCCTCAAGATATCACTGCCCAAGAGGTACAAATTTTCAGTAGAGAAAAAACCTGGGACTTAGAAAGTCATGGTACCCACTCTGGAAGCACACGTTGCTGATACATAATGGGCACCTGCTGAAGAGAAGGGAACCCGGAAGGCAATTCCCAATAGATACAATGTTATGAAAAGTCTTAAAGTCCAGCATTAAAATTACTCTTTAGATACTGGCAATTTTATGGGCCCTTGCTACCAAATAATTAACTTGTAAATGAACAAGCAGAAGACATCTTGCTCAAAAGGGGTCTTCTCTGGCCAGCACTACTCATTTTAATGGAGCTTTTCTTTGTTTTACAAAGTATTGAAAAAGGGAAAGAGGAGAAAGTGATGTATTTGATATCTGGAGACCAGGTATTTAGTCCTGTTCTGAAATTATTGGCTATGACTGCCCGGGCAAGTTGCTCTTCTGCCTCTTCCTCAGTGTATTGACATATATCCTGGATATATCGATCTTTTAGGACACCTTTACTTCTTACCTTTTGTAGAATCACAACCCCTATTCTGGCAGTAACTCTCAACTGGGCATGATTTGGATGAACATCTCACTCTCTTGAAAGATACAGGTGAAATCAAGGCTTATAAAGGAACTGAAGCAATACCTACCCACTGAAAAGAAAGTCTGCCTTGGAGAATGAGTTGTATTGTTTTTAAAGTTCCCCCCATAGGTAGAGAATAGCACTGTGCTCACAGAAGGTGTAATAAAATATAACCCTTTTGTAAAAAAAAGATAGCACAATGATTAAAATCCTGGTTCTGTCACACATTAATTATTGGATATCCACTCTGGGGCAAGATGCTTATTCACTCAGGGACTTTTCTTTGTCAGTAATAGTGTTTCAAACACTTGAAAAGGATGTGAGTAGAGTACCATATGTTTTCACTCATAAGTGAACCTTGAACAATTATTATAATACTATAAGAAAGGGGTTGGCAGTAGTGGGAAACTGTCAGGGGAGCGAGGGTAGGATTGGTAGTTGAGGGAAACTGCTAGAGGAGGGAGGGGCACACCTCATCAACAAGGGTACCTGCATAATGAACATTTCTATACCTAACCCTGCATTGTACCCCACATCTTTATAATAAAAAACAAATTAATTAAAAATAATAATGATAATTAAATTAAAACAAACAAAGAAAATAGCATGTATAAAGTACAAGGATCAGTGAATCTTTAGCTACTGCTCTCTATTTTACTGAATAAAATCCTCTAAATATGATTGTTTGAGGATAGATTTTTAAAATTAATACTGTTGAATAACCTACATAACTCAAAGATAAAATCTAGTTTATCTGATATTAACATAACTACTCTGACTTTTTTCCTATGTTTTACTTTTAATCTTTTGCTTTCATGTTTAAAATTACTTCTTGTAGACAGGATATTGTATCTTACTTTTTTTAATCTGACAATCTCTTTAACATTCACATTTAATATGATTCTAGATAGGGTTGATTATAATCTACCAACTAGCTAGTCATTTTCTATTGTGTCATCTGTTTTTTTTCCCCCTCCTCTCTGCCTTGTTTTGAGTTGATTAAGAATTTGTTTATAATTTTTTTTTCTTTTTTGAGTTGAAGTCTCACTCTGTCGCCCAGACTGGAGTGCAGTGGTCACTCCCAGCCACCGCAGCCTCGACCTGCTGGGCTCCAGCGATCCTTCCGCCTCAGCCTTCCAAGTAGCTGGAACTACAGGTGCGTGCTACCACGCCCGCTAATCTTTTTGATTTATTGTAGAGATGAGGTCTCGCCAAGTTGCCCAGGTGGGTCTTGAACCCGCGGGCTCAGGCGATTCACTCACCTCGGCCTCCCAAAATGCGGGATTACAGGATGAGCCACGAACCCGGCTTGTTTATAATTTTATCTCCTTTATTGATTTGTTACTTATGTCTTATTAAAAATTGTGTGGCTGCTCTAGAGTTTAGAACATATATTTTTAATTAATCAGTGTCTACCTTCAAATTATAACTTATCATTTCACATCCAGTATGAGGTTTTTACAAGTACATGTTCCAAATTCTCTTCACTGATTGTTGGTGCTAATGTCATCATGTCTTTTATTTTTACAAATGCCATAAACACACCATATATTACTATGTCTAACCTAAATCACCAAATATTTTAGGACAATTAGAAAGAAGGAAAATAGATTTTATTTTACTTTTATTTATTCCACTTCTGACACTTCATTTGTATAGATTCAGTCTCCTACCTGATATTACATTTCTTCTGTCCAAAGAATTTCCCTTATTCCTGTAAGGTAGATCTGCTGGCAGTGAATTATTTCAGTTTTTTTTTTTTTACATTGTTATCTTTGAGAGTCTATTTCAGATTGAATAAAATCTTTGTTTATCTGAGAAAGTTTATTTATTTTTTACTTTCTGAAACATACTTGTGAGCATAGACTTCGGAATTTATCTTTTTCTTTTTCTTTCATCATTTTAAAGGTATTATTTCTTTGTCTTTTGACTTTATGGTTTTTGCCAAGAAGCTGTTTTCATTCCTGTCTTTGTTCTTTTCTATATCGTGTGTTTTTTTAATCCCTGCCTGTCTTCAGAATTTTCTCTTTGTCTCTTGTTTTGTACAGTTTGAATGTGACATGCAAAGGAGTGTGTGTGTGTGTGTGTGTGTGTGTGTGTGTGTGTGTGTGTGTGTGTTGTATTTATCTTACCTGGTATTTTCTAAGTGTCTTGTATCTGTGATTTGGTATCTGCTATTAAAAATCCTGGGGAAAAAAAGTCATCTCTTCAAATACGTTTCCTACTCTGTTCTGTTTCTTTCTTTCCTTCTACAATTCTAATTTGTACATATATTAAAATACAGATCTTGATTATGCTCTTCTAGCTTTTGTTTTGGTTTCCTTTTTTGTTTCAGGTGGATAATTTGAATTGACCTATCTTTAAGTCAATTGATTCTCTCCTCAGCGGATTTGAGTCTACTGATAAATTTGTCAAAGGTGTTCTTCATCTGATTACTATGTTTTGCATTGCTAGTATTTCCATTTGATTTTACCTTATATTTTTTATCTTTTTGCTGTAATACCCATGTGTGCTGTCCATCTTTTCCATCAGAGCCATTAAGATAATAATCATTATTCTTATTTCTTGTTAGATAGATCTAATATCTGTGCCATACCTGAATCTGGTTTTGTTGGTTGCTTCATCCTTTGGAAGTGCTATTTTTGTTATTTTTTCTTACTTTCTCACATGGCTTGTAATTTTTTGTTGAAAGCCAGACTTCTTGTGTAAGATAATAGAGTGGCCCCAAGTTGAAACTGAAAGTCAGTATTGTTCTTATTCTCTTTTTAAAGATGAGGGATCAAGGAGCAGAGAAGTTAAATGACTTGTCCAAGGTTACTCAACTAGTGAGTAACAGAATCAAAACTCGAACCCTAGGATTGCAAACTCTGTGTCTAACGTTGTTTGACTACATTAGTGTTCCTCTCTGTTTCCTGTTGCCTGTACCTTCCCACTCTAGAGGCCTTCAAGACCTTCTCATACCACATGGCTTCATTCATCTCAGACATTTTTGATCCCTTATTCCAATAAGGTCATGGAATAATGTATAATGATGAGTAAGAGATGGTTCCTGCCTTTGTTTAGCTTAGCATATAGTCTCAACATGCCTTTTTTTCTGAATTACTTTTGATTCAATCTTTCTCAAAATATGGTCTCTGAATCAAAAGCAGTTGTGAAGACAGGCAGATGCTACAAGAGATTTTGACACAACCACATGAAAACCATGGAAACACGGGGAGTGACAGGCGGTGGAGTTTAGCTTATGAATTTAAAAGTCTGTGTCTGTTTCCAAAACAGTTGTAAATCTAGACACTGAAACCTCTACCTACACACCAAGGTACATTTCTGCTTGAGACAGAAGTGACAAATTCTTCCATTTGGTTTAAAAAATTTATCTCTAAAAAAAAATGAAGGCCAATGTGTTTACTTTAATTCCTTATAAATACTTATATACTCAAATTGTTGAATAGTACCTGAACTTGTTAGAGTAGCTAGGATTTTAGAAGTACAAGTTATTTCAAAACACTTGAAGGCAGTGTATTACTTTTCTATTGCTGCTTTAACAAATTGCCACAAAATGTGTGGCTTAAAACAACAAATTGATCATCTCACAGTTTTGTATGTCAGAGATCTCACTGGAATGGAATACAGGTGTTGTCAGGGCTGCATTCCTTTCTGAAAGTTTCACAGGAGAAGCTACTTCTTTACCTTTTCCAACTTCCATTGACTGATTACATTCCTTGCATCATTACTACCTTCCTTCATCTTCAAAGCTAGCAATGGAGGGCCAAGTCTTCATATCACATCACTGTGGCTTTTAACCTCATTTTCTGCCTCCCTCTTCTACTCTTAATAATCCTTGTGATTACATTGAACCACCTAGATAATTCAGCATAATATCTCTCTATTAAGGTCAGTTGATTAATAACCTTAGTTCCATCTTGAACCTTGATTCTGCTTTGCCGTATGATGTAGCATATACAGAGTTTCCAGGAATTTGGACATGGACATCTTTGAAAGGGGGAGGTCATTATTTTGCCTACCATAAGTATTAATCGAACCAAAAAATTGATCATGCTAGCTCTCAAATAATGCTTGAAATTCTCCTGCATTATTTCTTTTTATTTCTCCCAATTCTTCCTTTTTTCTTTATCTATTAATAAAAAGAAGAATGACAGGACCATTTGTTCTTCCCCTGAGAAATGTGAATCATTCAATGTACTGAGCTAAAACAATCACCCAATTCCAGAATGTTGTTCAAGAACATAAAGCCAGATCAAACTGGACTTGGGGTCTCCACAGAAATCACTCTTTGGCACATGTTTGTTGTAGTGCTCATTCATGCAATTCAACAAGTTTTCTAATTGTATTCCTAAGCATGGGGCAGGATTGTACTTGCTCTTCTTCTTGATATGATATAACCATGTGATGTGATTTGGCCAATGCAAAGATCAAAAAAGGGACATGTGTCTCTTCCAAGTGGAAATGTTAAAAAGTCCATGTGTGATTTGCTCTACTTACTTTTCTTTCTGTTATGGTGAATAACAGTTTTCAGATAGTGGCTGTTATATCTGCCTGAGCTTCAGAATGAGAATCACCTGGAGCAGATCCCCAAGCCAATCTGTGACAGGCATGTAGTATGAAGATGAAAATCTCTGTGGTTTGGTTCCCTGGAATTTTGTAGTTGTATGATATTGCCGTGTAACTTAGTCCATCTTGCCTGACCTGGCTGCCTTCAGGGATGAAATCCTGTGTTGTCTGATGGGCTGTTGATTGGCTTGTGAAGGTTTCTAGAGGATTTTACAGAATTGTTTTTCCCTTCTGGACTTTCAAAGACCCTCATCACTACCTAAAAATATATTTTTGGATATAATGATATGGATATGAATTTGGGAAAAGGAAGAAATGGAACTCACCTGACCAACTGTGAAAGCAGTCAGAGAAAATGCCCTATAGGCCAGCTCCTGATAATAACAATAAATATAATGGCCTGTAGGTTTCTCTTTCTAGGGACATGGAGTGTGAACTAAGAATCACACTCATTCTGTTATCAATTCACACATTGCTTGTTTCACAGTCAAAACAGGTGCTATTTAGGGATGTAGTGGTGTTGAACCACACATACAGATTCAATGCTACATGATCATTTTCCTTTTTTCTTCTTTCATTTATCTGTTTCTACCTCTCATTATTAAAACTATGGTAAACATATTTAACTTGTATTTTATTATATATTGTATGCTCTTATGTAGCATATACATGCATATACCTTTATAAGACTTTTTCATAAAATCAACCTACCATAATTTACAAACATCTTAAGTAATTTTCAAAGGTCATTTTGACTTCACACAATTTTCAAGATAAGCAATGACATTATATTATAAACTTCCTAGAGATGCATCTCTGTTGCACAGTGGTTGACAAAACACTGATTTCATGTCAACAGGAGTAAGGCAAAGATTCAAGAGTCAGTCATCAGACAGCATATATTGAGTAGACACTCTCTCCTGACACCTTCAAGACTCCAGATAAAGTAATAAAGACCCAGTTAGATCCCACTTCTTTACATCAATGACATGTGGGCATGAGCACATGCTGGGAACAGCTGGGGCCAAAGATTAAAGTATTTAAGGAGACACACTAGGAAGTAGATACTCAGTCCACTAGGGAGTCAATACCCAGTATACTCTGCTGTTGTTTTATTATCATTATTATTATTATTTCCTCAGTGATCTCTCTCAAACTAATCCAACTGGAGTCCTTCTCCTATTTGATTCACAATGGCATTTGACATAATTGATGAGAAATCCCTAATGTCTTAATACAACTTATTCCTAAGATGAGATTCACCTATCGAATATATCTTTTGAAAAGCTAAGTGTTATTCTCTTTGTGTTGGAGAAATAGGAACCCATTGGGCATGGGATATTAAAACTACAAAGGATTTCAGCACAGGTCATCTTGCCTATTCCCTTTCTTTACAGATGAAGAAACCAAAGTCAAGAACATCTATATGGATTATTCAAATTACACAAATATTTACAGATAGAACCAAGAATAAAACCCCAAGTTCCTGATTATACTTAACACTTTGTTGAGTTTGTTTAAAATAATGATAAAAATCACTAACATCTCCAAAACACAGTTGGAAACTCTTGAAATTTTCTAGTACAGTAGAACATGTCCATCATCCATGTCTAAATACTTTCTTTACATTTCCTCAAGAAAAATAATGTCTATATAACTGCTTATGTCCTCATTTCACTTTAGCTGCCAGAATTCCACAAAACAAATTTAAAGCTCAATTATAACAGTGTCGAAATTTATGACCTGAATATCTGTGTTTTTTAACCATGATATTGACCTCTTGTTACAATTTCTATTTTCATTAGCCTCAAGTTTTAACTTGTGTATTATTGTATTATATTTTCTGTTAGCTATCACAAATTCCTAGTGGAACAAGATGCAATATAGATATACAAGAAGTTATTGTGGGTTTAGCTCTAGACCAGTGCAGCAAAGCAAGGCACATGAATTTTTTGGTTTCCCAGTGACATAAAAGTTATCTGTACACTATGCTGTAGTCTATTAAGTGTGTAATACCATTGTATCTAAAATAGCGATATGCATACCTTAACTTTAAAAAATACCCTATTGCTAATAAAAGTTAACAATCTTGCCTTCAGTAACTCATAACTTTTTGGTTGTTGTTGTTATTGGTGGTGGTGGTGGTGGTAGTGGAGAATCTTGCCTCAATGTTAATATCTGTTGATTGATCGGGGTGGTAGTTGCTGAAGTTTGAGGTGGCTGTGGTAATTTCTTGAAATAAGAAACACGAATGTTTGCTGCATTGACTTACTCTTCCTTTCATGGATAATGTCTTCGAAGCATGAATTTTTTTTATAACATTTTGCCCACAGTAGAACTTTCAAAATTGAAGTCAGTCTTCTCAAAACTAACCATTGCTTTATCAACCAAATTTTTACAATATTCTAAATTATTTGCTATCATTTCAACAATGTTCACAGCATCTTCACAGGAGCAGTTTTCTGTCAAGAAACTGCTTTCTTTACTCATCCATAAGAAACAATTCCTTATTCATTTAAGTTTTATCATTAGATTGCAGCAATTTAGTAATATATTCAGGCTCCACTTCTAATTCTAGTTTCTGGCTGTTTTCACTACATTTGCAGTTACTTTCTCTATTGAAGTCTTGAAACCCTCTAAGTCACCCATGAGGGTTGGAATCAACTTCTTTCATTCATGTTTCTATTTTGACCTCCTCCCATAAATCATAATGTTCTTAATGGCATCTAGAATGGTGAATCCTTTCCAAAATATTTTCTATCTATTTTACCCAGATCCATTAGTAAAATCACTATTTATGACATCCATAGTTTTACAAATGTATTTCTTAAATAATAATGCATGAAAGGCCACATTAATTTTTGATCCATGGGCTGCAAAATGAGTGTTGTATTAGCAGCCATGAAAACATCAATCTCCCTGTACATCTCCATCAGAGATTGTCAGTGGGCAGTAATATTTTGAAAGGAATCTTTTCCTGAGCAGTAGGTCTCAAGAGTAGGCTTAAAATATTCAGCAAATCATGCTGTAAACAGATGTGCTGTCATCCAGACTTTGTTGTTCCATTTATAGAACACAGACAGATTAGAATTAGTATAATTCTTAAGGGTCCTAGAATTTTCAGAATGATAATGGAACATTAGCTTCTACTTAAAGACATTATCTGCATTAGCTTCTAAAAATGGTGTCAATCTATCCTTTGAAGCTTTGAAGCCAGGCATTGTCTTCTTTTTACTAGTTGTCAAAGTCCTAGATGACATGTTTTTCTAATAGAAGGCTATTATATTTATACAAAGAATTTGTTGATTAGTGGAGCCACCTTTATCAATGATCTTAGCTAGATCTTCTGGATAACTTGCTGCAGCTTCTCCACCAGCACTTGCTGCTTTATCTTTCATTTTTGTCTTACAGAGTTGACTTCTTTCATTAAACCTTATAAACCAAACTCTGCTAGCTTCAGACTTTTTCATCTGCAGCTTCCTCACCTCTCTTATTCTTCACAGTATTGAAGAAAGTTGAGACCTTGCTGTGTAGTAGATTTTGGCTTAAGGGAATGTTGTGGCTGGTTTGATCTTCTATCCAGACCACTCAAACTTTCTCCATATCAACAACAAAACTATTTCACTGCCTTATCATTCATGTGTTCACTGATGTAGCATTTTTAATTTTCTCCAAGAACTTTCCCTTTGTATTCACAACTTGGCTGTTTGGCACAAGATGACTAGCTTTTGCCCAGTGTCAACCTTCACCATGCCTTCCACTAAGCTTAATCATTTCTAGCTTTTGATTTAAAGTGAGAGACATATGACACTTCCTTTCACTTGAATACTTAGAGGCCATTGTAGGACTATTGGCCCAATATCAGTATTGTTGTGTCTCAGGGAATAGAGAGACCCAAGAAGCGGGAGAGTCAGGGGAGGTGAGCAGTCAGTGAAATAGTAAGAACACACATATATTTAAAGCTTAAATTTGTCCTCTCATATGGGCACGGTTTGCATCATCCCCCCAAAATTAAAGTAATAACACCAAAGATCATTAATAACAGATACCCATAACAGATACAATAATATTGAAAAAGTTTGAACTATTGTAAGAATTACAAAATGTGATACAGAGACACAAAGTGAACATATAGTGTTTGAAATATGGCAACAATTGACTTGCTGGATGCAGGGTTGCCACAAATTTTTAATTTGCCACAAATTTTTAATTTGAAACAAATTTTTAATTTGCAACAAAGGCAACATCTGCAGAACACAATAAAGCAAAGCACAATAAAAGGATATATGCTTGTATTTATCATTACATCACTCACTTGATCAACCAAATATTATCTCTTTTTATTTTAAAGATGTGGGGCACAATTCAGGGTTAGGCACATAAGTGGTCATTGTACAGATGAAGTTTGGGCCTCCCATTGGTCCTCATTTCACCTGGTTTGGGATCATACAATACCCTTACGGATGTTATGTATTCTCCCTTCCCTGGCAGTGTCCTCCTACTGCCAATCCCTTTCGTGTAGTATTATGGAAATGTTTAGGGTTCACTTATGAGTGAGAGAACATGTGATGCTCAGTTCTTTGTTTCTGTGATAGGTCACTGAGTATGATAGACTCCAAATCCAAGATGCTGAGAAGTCCATAATTTTGTCCTTCTTTATGACTCTGTAATATTCCATTGTGTATATGCACCACATTTTTTTAAATCCAGTCCACTTTCAATGGGTAGCACAGTTGGTTCCATGTTTGCACTATTGTGAATAGTGCTGCAGTAAACATGAGTATATAGATATCTTTTTTGTAGAATGATTTCAGTTCATCCAGGCATATTCCCAGAAGGGGGATTGCTTGGTTGTATGGAAAGCTGATATTTAGATCTTTTAAAAATCACCACACTGTTTTCCATAGAGGTTGTACTAGTTTACATTCCCACAAACTGAACAGTTGTTTCCTTTTCTCGGCATCCTCTCAAGCATCTGTTATTTTCTGAGTTCTTATGGGCCATCCTGACTGGAGTTAGGTAGTATCTCTGTGGTTTTAATTTACATTTCTTTGATGATAAGTGAGGCTGAACATTTTTTCATGTGTCTGTTAGCTGCTTGTATGTCTTCTTTTGAGAAATGTCTATTCATATCTTTTTCTCACTTTTCAATAGGGCTGTTTGTTTGTTTTTTCCTTTCAGCATGTTTGAGTTCCTTGTAGATCCTGGGTGTTAGGCCTTTGTCAGATATACAGTTGGCAAATATTTTTTCCCATTCCGCAGGCTGTCTCCCCACTCTCTTGATTTATTTTGCTTTGCAAAAGCTTTTCAATTTGATGAGGTGCCACTTGTCAATCTTTATCTTATGGCATGGGCTATTGGGATTTTGATCAAGAATTTGTTGCCTATTCCAATCTCTGTAAAGGTGTCTCCTGCGTTTTCTAAGATTCTTATGATTTGAGATTTAGCGTTTATGTCTTTGATACATTTAGAGTTGATTTTTGTGATGGTGATATGCAGGGGTCCTGTTTCATTCTTCTGCAAGTGGTCAACCTGTTTTCCCAGCACCAATTACTGAATAAGTTCTTCTCTCCCCAGTGGTTGTTGTTGGTGGTTTTGTCAAATTTGTGTTGGTTGAGAAATTGAGATTTTGCTTCTGGAATCTCTATCTTTTTCCATGGGTCTCTATGCCTGTTCTTATACTAGTACCTGTCTGTTTTGGTCATCAAATATTATCTTTATAAGCAACAACAAAAAATTTTCTTGTGGTAAATTGGAACTTACAAAAAATAATAATCTATTCATATTTTATTAGACTTTCTTTAATGAGAGAGTTGATCTAAAAATTGTATGTAGTATTTTTAAAGTAATTAGTAAAAATAAAAAGTGATTTGTGCATTACAATAAAATCAACTGTTTTAACATATATAAAATAAAATAGTATGCTAAATTTTGTGGGATGTATTTCTCAATTATTTGTTAAATAGGATTGTGTTCATACATTTAAAATATATGTGCATATATGCATAAATTATCTATTTATACCAAAGGTATTAATGTCTAAAAATGTATTTTTTCTCTTGTACTTTTTACACTTTAGTGTACTTTTTTCAGATATTAAAATAAATTAATGTAATAAAAATTTAGAATACTTAATTCAAGGAGAATTGATCATTTTATATCTTTATGATCATTTTATGTGTTAGAAGTTAAACAACACAATTGCTTTTTGTTTTGCAAATCTATAATTTTGAACTAAGAACATAAAAAGAATGCAGTAAATGAGTTTTGATAGTTTGCACCTATTAATAGACTTTTCCATTCACTTTCAGTTTGAGTATCTAGTTCTTCCACTTAATTTACAAAGACAAATAAATAAATAGTCTTTGTAATTCAAACCAAAAATAAAATTCAGATAAAAATAAATAAGAACCAGTTTAAATAGTCTTTCTCTAAGTGAAATTTGGCACAATATAATGTGTTCAGTGCTGACTCATGCATTTAATATATCCCAAAGATTTTTAATTTTTACTTTAGCTTTTTTAGATAAATTAGTTAACAGTGCTTCAAAATAGATATTAGAAATGTACATTCACTTCACTTGTGTAATTATCAACAGGTCAGTGCTATCTGACTTGGCATTCTGTTAAACAATTAGTCTTCCTCTCTCACAAAGGCTTAAAAAAAATGTGGCTTTTTGAGAGTCAGGCAATATAGAAAATGAGCTGCAGTGTCATCACAGGAATTCCTATGAAAGAAGTATCCAAGGAATAGATTCAGCACCCAGAGAACATGCTTATCCAGGGGAGCTGTTATCACAACCAAAATAATAATAGCCCGTGTAGATCATAGCCATTTTTTAAGCAGGAGAAGAAACATGTGCAAGGTATTAATGATATCATTTTCCTCAGTATTTCTTCTGTGTCAAAGATATTTTTTCATAGGATGAATAAGAGCATATATAAGGAAGAAGGTAGAAAAGGTGAACATATAATCCAAGTTTTAATCTTGAAGATTATATAAGACTGGTACTGATGATCAGAAGAGGGCAAAAAATAGAAAGAGAGGAGGAGAGCTTACTGACATATTCAAAAAGAAGAAATAAAACCTAGTCACTTGAATGTGGTCTTCATCACATGAGCATACAAGGAACCCGAAAAAAGCATTTAGAGTAAATTCACTTCAACGAGGTCTAAGTCATATTAAATAATGAACAAAATTAGTGTTTGAGAATTTATATTTCAAAACTCTATAATAAGAATAATTCATTTTGTCAATATTTTAGATGCAAATATGAATATATAATGAACAAATAATGAATTAGATGTGGATTAGAAAATTTTAATTTTCCTTATACAATAATAAAAATTGTATGTTAATGGCATTTTGTGTCACAAGATCATAAACAGTGTCCATTCTGTAAATACATTAAACAGCCTCATCAATTTTGCAAGCACTTTCTAAAATTCTTTGATTCTCAAATCCACCTCCTGTGAAGCATCTATCATGTCATAGTCCTCACAAATTTTCTCTCCTTCCAATATTAACTGGTCTCGCTTTGACAGGTTCTCATTTGAGTTTGTCATGTGATTAAGGAATTCTCTAACATCACTTTCTTCTCCTTTCTGAAATCCAATTTCAATTGAAATTGCCGTTTCAATTGATTAGCATTTCACTTAAATGAAAGTCATAACCTCTTAAAGCATCAACAGGCAACAATTACTAAATGTGTTGATGCAATGAACAGAGATAGACACTCAAGGTAAATGGAGAGGGATCTTTACTGGAAACTTATTGTTAAATAGTCCATTAATTAATACAACTATTACTTTCTTATACAATCTTGTAATTGCAAGGACTGATTTAAGAATAATGGCATCTGATCATTTGGGGCACAATTTGCAGCGACTTTAAATTTACTGATTTTCTGCACAGAATGACATTGCTGAAAATGTTTATCATTTTTACAAACATTAGCTACAGTTGAGTGAATTATCTCACTAAGCAATGCAAGTGCAATCAGATATTTCAAAAACAGTCCTCTGATAAATTTTACACTGTGGCTAATTTTACAGAGGTGTTTATATCTGCAGAATACCTTAAAATTAATGTTCTATTTTTAATGCACAGGTAGAAATCTGAATTGAATGTTGAAAAGCACCAAATGGAGTTCCAGAAAGCTAGCAGACTTCCAATAAATATCAATGCCCTTCTCTTTCCTCTTGATAGAATCGCGGTGTTGTTCAAAGTCTAAAATCACATAGATCAATTGGATTAAAGTGATGTGGTGTGACTTCTAACAGTGCCTGTAGTGACTAAAACCTTGGTGAGATAGAAATAGCTCTAGTCCTTCACAGTTATTGAATCACTGACTCCTATGATGGGTTCCACATGCCTCTGAGGCAGATGGAAAAAATCCTGCCACAGAAACATGTTTCTTTACAGAGAGTAGTAGATATAAACCTTGGAAATTTTTATTTATTTATGTATTTATTCGATACTCATACTGATCCTCTATTGTATGTGAGATAATATCACCTGGGTATGCAATAATGAACACAAATAGAATCAGCTTCATTCTATTTGTGTGTCATAAAGCTTCGGTATCAGTGGGAGAGAAAGACATTTGTTAAATAATGACATCCATGGACATGTAGCAAATTGGCATGCATGCTCCAAGGAAAAGGAACATGGTCTTTAAGAGCATATGACAATGAACAAAACTTAAACAAGAGCAGTAAGGAAAGCACCTTGAGAAAGAGTCTATCTGGCAGCCAGAATGAAAGTTGAAATAGTCCTGGGGCAAGAGAACAATAGAGTGCTTAAATAGCTTCAGGTGTGTACTTGGAGTACAGGAAATAAAGAAGAGAAGAGTGACAAATGAGACCTGAAAGTTTGGGGCCAGAATATGTTAAGCCCTGGGGACCACTGAGTCTTCATCCTAAAAACAATCTAACATCACTGATTTTTTTTTTTAAGTTAGAGGGAGCCAGAAGCCCCAATTGAGATAGTATATAAAAAGGTCAAAATTCGGTGCCTGGCATGTTGCAAATGTTCCATAAACAGAAACTGTTATTGTTGACTATTAACTATAATTTCAATAGCACAATGCTTGGGGGCATTTCTAGGAAGATGGTAGAACACTAAGATCAAAGAATTACCAGAAGAGGGTTATTCAAATGTGGCAACTATTATTAAGATGACATTTTAAAAGTAATTTATTGAGTTTTAAAGATATCTGGAAACAGTCGCCCACCAAGTATGCCATACACCATGTAGACAGGAAGGCAACCCAGAGGGTTCCAAAGAACTTTTCATGATATTGGTTGAAATATTAGCATGTTCTCAACAGCACATAACAAAGGAGGTGGCAATACTGCCCACATCTGCAAACACCGATGTTGACTGTCCGTGAATGCTATAAATAGACAGAGTTGTTTGTGCAGTATCTTCTCTTCAATACTAGGAAGGAAAGAACAGAGAGGGATAAAATGAGAAAGAGTACCATATGTTCTCACTCATAAATGGACCTTGAACAATTATCATAATATTATAAGAAAGAGATTGACAGTAGCCGGAAACTGTCAGGAGAGTGGGGGTTGGATTGGCAGTTGAGGGAAACTGCCACGGGAGGGAGGGGTGCCCTTCATCAACAAGCGTACCTGCATAATGAACATTTGTATACCTAACCCTGAATTTTACCCATCTTTAAAATAAAAGGGAAAAAAGTCAAAAAGTCAAAATAAAATAAAATAAAATGAGAAAGAGAGAATGTAAGTAGGAGGAAAGGGCAAGGAGTGAGCACAAAAACTGATGGAATGCAATAAAAAAAAAAGTTGTCCTGATATTTACTGGGTGCAATAAACATTCTTAATTTTCTTGAAATCTTTCCCTACCCTCATCCCCCAGGGTCCCATGCCATGCAATTGGTTTAATAATCTCTGTCATTAAAGATATTCTCTTTTCTTCTTTAAAGTAATGCAATAACTGAAAACCTACCAGAAAAAAAGTTGGGTAACGTCTGTAATCCCCAGTTCATCACTGTTGCTGCTGACATCCAGGAGTTCACTGGCATGCAACCACTTTATACTCACATTAAAAGTGAGACAGCAACATCTTTGTCTCATCTAGGGGAGCCCTAGTTCTTCATGACGCAGCTTCTGTGGCTATAGCAAAGCCGTCCCTTCCAAAGTTTTGCTACCTCCTAATGGCATTGTCTTTTAAAATGGCTGTTCTCTCTTCTTAAGGACCTCTATGACCTTCCTATCTTCTGTTACCTCTCAAAGTCAAGTTAATATAGCAATATATGAGGTATGTGTGCTATACAATCCCTGCTGTCAGTGCTAACAGTAAATAACTAATTTCACTGCAGTTCTCTCACATATATTGACAACTTTTAAATGGCTGCATGAATATAATTTAGCAAAAATGGCCAAACCACTCATCTTATTCAAGCTTAAACTAAGATAAAGCTTGCAGGTGATAATTAAGGGAAAAGGTCTAATTGATTTGGTCAGCTATAGCATAATTCAAATGCAAAAGAGAGTTTTCCACAATATTACCTGTATTAAAATTAATACCCCAATTTTGCCTAAATTCTCTAATTTAACTCTTTTGATTCTCTGATGCAGCTATAGAAAGGCAATAAAGATGTAAAGAGTTTCTCGTTCTGAGGGTCTACTTGCTTCTCTAACTTCAATTATTTTTAGGATTAAAGTGCACAGAAGTAGCAAAACTCAGTTTTTAAAGAAGCCTGATTCTGGACTCTACATGACTCAAGAGCTATTTCTTAAAGAAAGAGTATGCATAGCTTACAACCAACATCTATCAAAAATAAAAACAGAAATTTTCTAATAATTTATAAACACCTTCAATCTTCTGTTGACTCTTTCCACTGGGCCATCATTCTTGTTAATGAATAATACTTCTGAAGGAATATGAATTTGAGCCATGCTCTGATTTATTTTTATTTTTATTTCATACTCTGATTTAATAGAACACAATAAGTAGAAAACCTAGAAACATTTCTATATCCAGTACTGGAAATCCCATAACCAAGGCATTTTAACTGATTACCACATGCTTAATAGAAGGGCATAAAAGCTTGGAGTCCAAGTTGGCAAAAAGAAACATTTCATACTAGGTTACTTTGTAAAAATGAATTAGGTATTGTGCGGATTTGTACTTCTGAGCAAAATATCTTATGAACTTTTTTGTTCACTGATGGCTGAAATTCATGTAGCAAATGAAAATTCAACCCCCAAAGATCTGAGGAAAATACCATTGCTTCTAGATTGGGCCAATTCAGTAGCCTTCCTCTTACATATACCAGAATAACTCAGATTTTTTACATGGACTCACCCTTATCTTCCTCAGCAACTTTTTCTTGATTTGCATGTTCTCTTATTGTCTATGCATCAGCTAGATTGATCTAACCCTAACCCTCTTATAATGACTAAGATATTTAGTCATTCCTGCATACCAGGTTCATTCACCTAGTTAATTCCTATTCATTCTTTAGAAACCAGATTCCCAGTTTTCTCTGGATTCCCTTTACTAACTCAAATCTCCCCTAAGTATCATTGCATTGCAGTTCATGACAGTTATATATTTGTACTTGTCTATATGATTATTTGCTTACATAAAAATTAGTTCTACAGACATAGTTATAATGACATAAAAGCAAAATACATAGCACCCTGTAGTGAAAAATTCGAATGAAGAAGAAGAGAAGTAAGAGCTTCATGATGGAACCCCTTCAAGATGGTATAATGTGTCCTTCTGCTTGGTCAACCTTTAAAATATGCTTCTTCTTCCCTCTAAGACCAGATATTAGAGCAATTTCTATAGAAAACTTGTAGTTGTAAATGATTTATCTAACCCTTTGTGACATAAATGCTTTTAAAAGCTTTGTCTTTTTTTTTTTTTTATAATCAATATTTTTTATTATGATATTGTGGGGTACAGTTAAGGGTTAGATATACAAATATGCTTCATTCAGGCACCCTTGTTGATAAGAGGTGTCTCCCCGTCCCCAGACAGATATTTACTACCATCTCCCCTCCCCTCTCCCCACCATAGTTTCCTACCACTGTCAGTCATTTTCTTATGGTTATACATTGGATGATCAAGTTCACTATATGAGTGAGAATATGTGATACTCAGATCTTTGTTTCTGTGAGAGGTCACTCAGTATTATAGACTCTAGTTCCATCCAGGTTGCTGCGAAATTCATGATTTTGTCCTTTGTTATGGCTGTGCAGTATTCCATCGTGTGTATGTACCACATTTTTTAAATCCAGTCCTCTTTTGATGGACAGCACGGTTGGTTCCAGGTTCTTGCTATTGTGAACAATGCTGCGATAAACCTACGTGTGCAGGTATCTTTTTGATAGAGTGATTTGAGTTCTTCAGGGTATATTCCCAGTAGGGGGATTGTGGAGTCATATGGGAGGTTGATATTTAGAGCTATTAGGAATCGCCACACTGCTTTCCACAGAGGTTGCACTAGTTTGCACTCCCACCAACAGTGTAGAAGTGTTCCCTTTTCACCACACCCTCTCCAGCAACTGTTATTTTTTGAGTTATTGATAATTGCCATTCTGACTGGAGTTGGGTGGTATCTCCGTGTGGTTTTGATTTGCATCTTCCTGATGATTAGTGAGGTTGAGCATTTCTTCATGTGTCTGTTGGCTGCTCAGATGTCTTCCTTTGAGAAGTGTCTGTTCATATCTCTTGCCCATTTTATAATGGGGTTGTTTGTTTTTTTTTCTTTTCAGCACGTTTGAGTTCCTTGCAGATCCAAGATGTTAAGCCTTTGTCAGACCTGGAGTTGGCAAATACTTTTTCCCAGTCTGTATGCTGTCTCCCTGCTCTCTTGATGGTTTCTTTGGCTTGGCAGAAGCTTGTTAGTTTAATGAGGTCCCACTTGTCTATCTTATCTCTTATGGCCTGTGGGTTTCGGGTTTTGTTCAGGAATTGGATGCCAGTTCCAATTTCCATGAGGGTATGTCCTTCATTTTCTAAGGTTCTTATGGTTTGAGGTTTTACATTTAGGTCTCTGATCCATTTAGAGTTAATTTTTGTGTATGGGGATAGATAGGGGTCCTGTTTCAATCTTCTGCATGTGGTCAGCCAGCTTTCCCGGCACCATTTACTGAATAGGTTCTCCTCTCCCCAGTGGTAGGTGGTGGAAGCTTTGTCGAAGATGAGTTGGTTGAGCAATTGAGGTTTTGCTTCTGGAATCTCAATTCTATTCTATTGGTCTATATGCCTGTTCCTATACCAATACCAAGCTGTTTTGATGATTGTAGCTTTATAGTAAAGTTTGAAGTCTGGTAATACCACTTGCTTTGTTTTTTGTTTGTTTGTTTGTTTGTTTTTTGTTTTTGTTTTTTTTTTTTGCTGAGGATTGTCCTGCCTATTCTTGGTCGTTTGTGTTTCCATATGAATTGCTGTGTTGTTTTTTCTAGGTCTGAGAAGAATGTTGCTGGTAATTTGATGGGTATTGCATTAAATCTGTAGATTGCCTTAGGTAGGATGGACATCTTCACAATGCTGATTCTTAGGAATATCTTTTTTAAGGACCTGTGAACCATCTCCTTGAAATGTAAATATCAGGGAAGGTAGCACCCCTATAGTCCAGTTTCTGTGGAGGAGAAGGAGCCTAACTTCTGTGGGTGCCTTGCTCCAAGTTATAAAATACTTCCTGTCACAAATATATTAGAAAGTTTAATTTTTTCTTTAGATAAGACAAGTTAATAAACACAAATGACCCCCCCACACACACACACACCCCACAACATGTTCTTACATACTTCCCCAACTTTCATTAAACAGATTTAAGTTCTGAGTTTATTCTAGTCTCTCTCCTCCAGTGCAATAAACTTGAATGAAGTCTTCCTTATCTGATTAACTTCAGTGCAATTTTTGCTTTCAAACCATGTTTAGAAATCTGGACTGTGTCTGAGTTGGGAGAGTCAGGATAGGATAATAGAGGTGAGCTGAGACTGAGAGTAGGAAGGTCTTACAGTCTAAACTGGAATCCTGACTCCACCACAGCCCATTAGTAAATGATTTTGTCACTCAGTCTTGGTTTCTTTATCTACGGCATGTAAGGAGGGACTGAATTATTTCAGTGATAGAATGGGAAGAAGGGGATGAGATGCAAGATATATTTAGAGAGCAAAATTGGAAGAATTTGATAAGACAATGTTTGAGTGGGGGGGAAAATAATTAAGGGTGAATACAATTTTATTCTAGATAATTTGGGCTGATTGTAGTGTCAAAAGTTGAGCAGAAAACTCATAGGGAAAGGCAGAGCAGGTGAAAATAAGTGAAATTTGAGATAGAAGCAGAACATATAGGTGTGGACATCCAACAGGCTGTTGGGCATTCGATCTGAAGTTCAAGGAGAAGTCTGCAGTGAGAATATAAATCTAGACTGAAAGTCTCAGAGGAATGAGATTTCTCAAAGGAATTGGTTAAGTAAGAATAGCTCTTATTTTCTCTATCTCAATACTACCCTTCCTGAATTTTGAATCTTTTGGTATTTTTCTTATTTTCCTGGTGTGCCACATGTTCACACTAGAATTGGCAAGATAATTCAGTATCTCAAACTTTTGCTTTGTATACTTAAATTGCCTTTGGTTCTTCCCACTTCTGGCTACTTTAACCACCTCCAGACTGGAATTGGGTGTGATTGTTCTCTTGACCCTATTATAAGGAGTAAAATCACACAGGCTATGCTAAAAAATAAAGTACATGAAAATCACAATAATCTTACATACATGCATCCTTTATTTTCACACAACCTCTGAAGTCTAGAAAAGAAGAAAGTAGGTAAAAATACAGATAATAGATAATTTAGGCAATAAATAGGGGTTGTTTGAATGGATGGTCAACACCATACAGCAGAAATCATTAATTTCACTGGATAATTGCTCAATTCTCCCTGCTGCTTTGCTTGAGGGGACAGTAACAGAAGAAATGAATCTAAGTGTGTTGTTCTGCTGCATACTTTCTGACCTTTTGCAATTGTATCAGTCATAATTAGCTTCATTAAGCTTGACATGCCACTGTTTGTGCCGCTGGCATTTCCACATTGGTCTTATGCATTCTGCAATGGGCTAACAACTTTGGCTTAATAAAAAAGTAACTATTTAAAACTTGATGTCTTGTTTTCTTGGTTTCTTTCCTCTCCTTTTAAGAATCATTGCACTTCCATGGCTATCCAAACAGTCTTAAATATTTTATCCTCAATGCTTATTTCCAAAACTCTCCAATGAAACCTTTCTTTGCAACTGCAAAATATTCAGACTCATATACTGAACCCTAGCTTTCTTCCACTGTCTTCTCCTCAAAATAATATGTCCTTTTCCCCCATACTAATAAACAAAAGCAGCAGAAGCACCTGCAATGAGGGAAATAGACTCATAATCCCTCTGAAAGCAATTTTTATTTTTAAAAAACTAGAAAAGAAGGACAGATGTTCCATCAATAATTATCCAGCTGCTTCACTCTATTCTCATCAACTAGTCTTGTTTTTTGTTTGTTTGTTTTGTTTTTTTGAGAATGTAAGTGGAGAACCTTGAAATATTCAGATATATATTAATTCTTTCAGACCATTTGAATTTATATTTCCATGCTATTCAGTACACAGTTCTTTGGAAACATTAATTTACTTTCAATGTTGGTGTTGAGGAGATGGTTTATTGTAATGGAAAAAAAAAATGTCATGGTATGAAATGGGAAAGACCTGGGTTTATGATCATGTTCTATGACCTACTGTGGGACTTTGGATAAATTGTTTAACTGATTCTCATTACTTGTGTGCAGAGAAAACTAGGCAACCTAGGTCGAAAATACTTATTTTGTAAGAGTAATATTAAAATACTATTAATACTAAAATAGTATTTTAATTGATATCTTACATTATTTACCTTTATTTACTGCATTTTTGCCCCTCTTCTATAATACAACATATACTCAGTGAAGGCAGAAATTTTTGTCTGCTTCACTTACTGCAGAATCCTGAGCATCTTGCACAATGCTTGGTGTTCAGTAGCTTTTTGTTGAGAGAATAAAAGAATGAAGGTGCACACAGAGTTCTACTTGGTTTTATGATTGCTTAGAAAAAGACTATCGTCTTTCTGATTATTGTGCCTACAAGTCAGTTTATGGAACTGTTCAAAATTTGTTAAAAAGGAATCATATTTTGATGGGGGTTTTAGGAGAAATTAAATGTTTATGTGTTTCCAGAAGACTTCACCCTGGAACAAGAGGAGCTCAGAAGTAAACCTAAGTGACAAGAAGGCTTGGAACATATAGCTATAACAATTTGTTGTTGACAGCCCTCGTACTTGTAATTTTGATGGAAGCAATAAGCTTCATTTTATCTACAATGGGGAAGAACTCAGCCAGTACATCAGCAACAGTAATATAAATAAAGCTTCCTCTCTGCTCCTGTTTCTAGTTCTATCATAATTAGGATGGGATACAAATGTGATACTTTTGAGACACGTATGTCAGATTTTGGGGGAATTCACAATGTAAGCACTATGGAAATATATATAAAAGATAGTAATCATTTTACCAAGTAGGTCTTGAGGGAGAAAAAATGAGTCTTGTTCTCTAAGTGGGTACATCTTAGCTTAAATTCTTCATGAGGGGAGACATTCTAACCACGATGCTTTTCTATATAGGACACATTCAGTTCCACTCTGCCTAGAAACTGGCTAATAAACTGGATGACCTCCTGAGCTCCCTCCCTGAGCTACAATTAACAGCAGCTCCTAAATTCTGAGGTTTTTGCTTTGCCCTCTTTGCTTGTGCCACATAGTAGCTCTTTTCCCTGTTTACAACTATAATTTGCAATAAATATTAAATTTACAGGATTTTTTCCAGAAATATGTTTATAGCACTCTTGGACATTTTAGGAATAAGAGAATAACTGTTTTAAAGTACTAAGCCATCCAGAAGTCTCTTTACATAATTGCTGTAGCTGGATTTGCTCGCTTTTTGCTCTCAGTTCACTTTTCTCAGTGGCATCTAATGAGGTGACAGCATAAACCTGCTGTGCCAATGGCTATATTGTTCTAATAATGATGAAACACTTCATCTGCTTGGCCTCAGTAAAATTCCGTGCTCTGGTTCCCTTGGAAAAGATGAAGTGTGGTTTCTAAGAGCAAGTGAAGGTTTCTTGAACTTTGGCTATTTGGGAATGTATGGAATTATTAAACCTGGTATATGTATTTATTCTATATTTATTTTATAGTCTTTTTGTGAACAACTTCTGTTTTTATGATTTATATGTGGTATAATACTTGAGGTTTACATTAACAATAGTTGGATGTAGGTTATAGCTACTTAATATATGTTTCAATTACTTTATTCTCATGGTCTCCCTTCACAAAACAAAGGATTCTTATTTCATAAATTTTTATCTCCCAAATGGCTACTGCTGAATGAATGAAAAGGGTACTCATTGCTAACCTTCAAACAGAGGTACTGATTCTATCTCTGGGCCATGGTTTAATCTCCTGACCATAAATGTTTTGGGCAATGGTATTTAAAAACTAAATAAGAAAACTATGCCAGAAAACTCTAAGAAAAACTAAATAAGAAAAACTAAATAAGAAAGCACAATAATTGAGATTAACTTGGATAAAAAATATAAATGGACAATATGATAACCCTTAATGGCACCTGGAAAATGCCCTTGTAATTAGGAATATAACTTACACAAAAAGGAAGAATGTTGCTGTTTAATTGTTTTAAAAATGACTTCCTTAGGTGGGCTAAATAATAACCCTTGTGAATGGGTCATTGCCTTAAAAATAGTTTATTTGCAAAGTGTGCAAAGATAAAATTTAACAAATAATTTTGATCATTCCAAGTTCTAAAGTGTTACCAAATTAAAATTTTATTATTTTTAAATAAAATTTTTCCTTCAATATAAAAACTTAGAAGAATCCAATAAAATCTCTAATATTTTTTGTAAATGGAGAATGTTTTAAATATTGATTCATCTCACATACTAATTTTTCATGAAATAGAAAATGCAGGAATATTTTCCATTTGTAAGCTCAATATCTTGGTTTTTTTTTGAGTTGGAGTCTCACTCTGTCTCCCAGACTGGAGTGCAGTGGCCACTCCCGGCCACTGCAGCCTCAACCTGCTGGGCTCCGGCGATCCTTCCTCCTCAGCCTTCCAAGAGGCCGGAATTACAGGCATGCGCTACCATGCCCGGCTGATTTTTTGATTTATTGTAGAGATGAGGTCTCGCTGCCCAGGCGGGTCTCGAACCCGCGGGCTCAGACAATCCACTCACCTCAGCCTCCCAAAGGCGCGGGATTACAGGCTGAGCCACCGAGCCCGGCTTAAGCTCAATATCTTTAAACCTATAGCTAAGGACTTAAATGACGATTTACATTTTGTCTTTTTATTAATTATTTTGTGTTTTTATTTTTAGTTGAGTGAATTTATGTGAGAAAAAATAAAGTCGAAGATTGATTATTTCAAGTCTGCTTTTTATTCTAAAATCTGATCATTTTTCAATTGCTTTTTTAAGCGTGTGAGTCAGGGTTTTATTCTGTCATTCAGGCTGTAGTGCAGAGGCACAATCACAACTCAACCACAGCCTTGACCTCCTGGACTCAAGCAATCCTTTCATCTCAGCCTCTGGAGTAGCCAGGACTACAGACACATGCCATCATGCCCGGCTAATTTTTTTTTTTTTTTTTGGTAGAGATGATGTCTCGCTGTTTTGCCCAGGCTGATCTCGAACTTCTGAACTCAAGCAATCCTCCCACCTCGGCCTCTCAAAGTACTGGAATTGTAGGCATGAGCCACCATGTCCAACCTTAAATTGCTTTAAGAAAAATAGAACTAGAGGGAAGAAACCTTGAAAAAAAAACTAAAAAGACTGGCATTCTACTGCCATTCTTCTCTAACTACTTCTAACTCTTTAATGGGAAGCTTTTTCAGACATTAGGCCAATTCTTTATAATTTTATCTTCTCTGATCACAATTATCGTTAGGTCTCTCTTGTCCTACGCACTTCTTTTTCAGACTTGAAGCCCACTGGTGCTATTTCTTTTCTGTCTGTGTCTTTCTCGACTCTGTCAGATAAATTTAAATGCCTGAGGTTTTGTCTCAGCAACATAACAAAATTATGCCTAAATTCTTTGCATAAAATGACTAAAATCGCAACAAATATTTTTAAACTTATCAAAGATAAATAGAAAACTTTAAATAGCAGCCAAAAAAGATACATCGCCTTTAAAAAATAGACTGATAACTGACTTTATACACACAACAATGTAATGCCAGAGATAATTAAGTGATATTTTGAACATGCTGAAGGAAAATAATCACCGGTTTAGAATTCCATACTCAGTGAAAATATTTTGCAAAATATTTTTGTTCAGATAAAAACTGAGAGTTGCTTCTCTCAATAAAGAAAATTGTGGAGGTTTTACTTCAGGCAGAAGGAAGGCATTTCGGATATGAGGTCTGAAATATAAAAACAAATAAAGAATAAAGAAAATTTTAAATATTGAATAAATCTAAGGAAACATTGACTGTATAAAACAATGTTAATAATACCCTGTGGGGTCAAAATAATCAAAACATAAGCCAATACTATAACTTGAAAGGAATTAGTTAAAGTGTTCTAAAATCCTTGTATTGACCAGGAGGATAAAGATGTTGATTAATTTTAGAATGTGAGAAGGCAAATATGCATATCACATTTTTTAAGATAACTAAAAAAAGAAAAAAGGGTATAACTTCTAAACTAGTCCAAAAAATAATAAAACTTAACAGTTCCAACTTGGGTAAGAAAATAAAGAAGAATCAGGACAAAATGAAAGCAGACATTAAATGGCAGATATAGATCCAAATATATCAGCAGTTACATTAAAAGTAAATGAGCTAAATGTGGCAAAAAAAATGCAAAGATTGTCAGTTGTATCTTTAAATATCAAAGTAAGACATATTTAAAACATGAAATACTAAAAAGTATGGAAACAGATAAAGAAAACTGATGTAGCTTTACCATTATTGGATGAAAAGTTACTTTAAATCAGAAGATCATTACAAGAAGTAAAGTATTTTACTGCATAATGACAAAAGTTTGGATTACCAGCAAGATATACCATTTTAAATTTATATTCACTTTTTAAATTGCCTCAAAATTAAATCAAAAACAAACAATTACAGAAAGAAATTATGCAAAAAATTATTATTATGGACTCAGAATATTTGTACATCACAACCAACTTAACATAATGTACATATATAGAATACCTCAACCAAAACCTGCAGAATGCATATTACATTTACAGAAATTGGCCATCCATACTAGATTGTAAACAAATATCAAAGATTAATATTATAGAGAACAGATTAACTAAATACCATGCAATTCTACAATAATTAATAATTAAATCAATAATTAAAAGATACATTTTTAAATGGTCCTATAAATAGAAATCAAAATGTACTTTAATTATTAGCATAAAGATGTATAAAATTGTAATGGAAATTAGAAAGTAATTTGAGTTGAAGGAAAATAAAAATGCCACATCTTAAAACTTGTAAAATGCAGGTAAGGCCATTTTAAGAGAAAAATGCACTGTCTCAAAGGCATACTTTTTTAAATGGCTAAAGATAATAACATACATTGTAAGTGTCTATCCCCTGAGATTTTAAAAAAGAATAACAAAATCCCAAAGAAATAAATAAAATTATAATAAGACCCAAAGTTAATACAATAATCAAAAACCTTCCAACAAAAAAGCTCTACTTCCAGAGTTCTGCCTAACATTTGATAAGCAGGCAATTCCAATAGTACATAAACTCTCCCAGCAAGTAGAAAAAAGAAGTACTGCCAATTTATTCTATGAGGCTAGCATAACCTTGAACGTTAATACTAACTTGATAGGGAAAGAAAGGAAATACAGCAAATCTCATTCATCATCATAGAGGAAAAACATGCCCGACCAAAATATTAGCAAGCTGGATTCCACAACGTATGAAAAATATAATATTGTTATCAAACTGAGTTTATCTCAGGAATTTAAGACTAGTTTAGCATTTATAAAATTATTATAAGTAATCAAATTAATAATCTAAAGGGGAAAAAACCATATGGGTATCTCAATAAATGCAGAAAGGCATTTGATGAAATGTAGCAACCTTTCATATTTAATAGAAACACCAGAATAAAACCAAAAAAGGCTGGGTACAGTGACTCATGAGTACTCCTAACACTTTGGGAAGCTAAGGCAGAAGGATTACTTGAAACCTAGAGTTGGAGACCAGCCTTGGCAACATATAGAGACCTCGACTGTACAAAAAATTTAAAAATTAGTCAGGCATGATGACACATACCTGTGGTCCCAAATACTAGGGAAGCCAGAGTGAGAGAATTGCCTGAGTTCAGTAGTTTGAGGCTGCAGTGAGCCGTGAACACACCATACACTCCAGCCTAGGCAATAGAATGAGACTGTCTCAAAAGAAAAAAAACAGAAAGAGAAGAGAAGAAAAAGTAGAAAAGCAATTCTTTAACCTAATAAACAAAAATATCTACAGAAAACCTACAGCAAAAATAGTATATGGTGGTGTAACTTTCAGGATTTTTTGCTGTACTTTACTCAACATTTCCTGAAGATCCTAGCCAATGCAGTAAGAAAATAATGAAAAACAAAAAGTAAAACACTCAAACAAAGAAACCAAAACTTTCAGCATTTGCAGTTTATTTGATTGTGTACATAGAAAATCCAAAATACTCTGCAGATAAATTATCTATGATTATACTGAGTAAATGGATTTAGCATGTTTGCCGAATATAAATCAGGACAGTTATATAAACTACATTTCTTCACATGAGTCACAAACCAAAAGGAAAATTTTAACAAAGATACCATTTATAATGTTATCAATAAACATGCAACTTCTAGAAGTAAATCTAAAGAAAGCATGCACGCCTTTTTCCGAGAAAAGTATAAAACTTAACGAATAGCTTAGAATGGAGATCTTCTTAAGTGACTACAGATGGTTGATCATTTATACCTAGTACTCTCCTCTTGTCCCCACATAAGGCAGATGTCCTCTCCTTTGATATCTCTGACATTCTGTAATACTACCTTAGTTCTTCTCTATCTTCATTCACACAGTGAAATTCTATTGAATTCTAACAATTTCCCAGTGACAACTAGGCAATGAGATGCAAAGATAATTTCACTGACAACTTCTTGCTCACTTTTTGCTTCAATATACATTGATATTTTTGTTCTTTCATAGTTATAGTGACTTTATAGCCTTTGAGATTTGACATAATATACTATTGATTTGCATTGAATAAAGAGAATAGAGCAAGTCTTACAGATAAGCATGCATAGACACTTTACGTACAAGGCATTCAAAGAGGCTGAAATAAATGTCCATAAAAACATGTTGTCCTTCTATTCTATTAAATGTTAACCTTGAGAAACATAAAGTGTGTTTCTGGCCTACAGAAAAGAATGAAACAGGTCGGGAGGTCCTGAAAGTTTTCTCGCCAAGCTGTAAATTACCTTTTGTGCTTCAAATGTATAAGTTCAACCACAGACACAAATCTAGCATATTCCTAAGACAGATGCTATTGGAAAATATATCTGTAAACTTTGATCCCTTTTCTGAATTTATTTTAATACGTTGTCAACCTCAGCATCTAGCTACTTTTGTTTTTGGAAAAGACCTTCTGTTATGAATCTGTGTCTTTTCTCTTAAATAATACTAAAACTTCTATTTCTTTTTTTCCCCCTTCCCTTCTCCTCTCTTGCTTTCTCTCCAAATCTGCTGGTGTTTGTAACTCCTTTATTGTGGGTGTGGCCCTCTTCTGTTCATCAGCCATTTGGGTAGTTGAACCAAACTCACCTCCCTGCCTCTCTGCTGCCTTGCCTGCCAGGAGACACTCCCAGGAATCCAGGTTGGTTGTGGGGCATGGGGTCCAGGGGACTATAAAGCCAAGTTGTGATTAGGGGCTCCTCTTTCATTCCAGCATCCCAAGAGCCCCCTGGCACCCTAGGCCTCAGGATTTGGACCTGACCTTGCAGACTTCCTAGTTTAGGGTACTTCTGCCAGATAACAAACTCTGCTGCACATCTAACCTCTTCTTTACTGTCAATTTTACCTTTTCTATGCTCCATTCCTTCAGGGTCCTGCTACCCTTTTCTAGCTTAAATGACTCTAAGGCATTAGTAGAGATTTCAGGATCAAGATTAGACAGGTGACAGAAATTTTTAGTTAGACACAGCTTTCCTCATCCTCAAATTACAGAACTTAAGTCTGACAGTGTGTTTAGTAATAGCCCTCAATGAACCAAGTACCACTCTTTTCTCAACAGAAGTAGCCATCTAACCTGGTACAGTCAAGCCTGCAAGACAGCTCCTTGTGCTCACCCTAACCCCTTGTCTGCATTGTTCTTCTCAGGACTCCAGAGTCCCTATAATACCAGTGCAAGTTGTACTTTGTGAAGACAGCAGGGCATCCAAGAGCTCAGGCCAGGGTCAGGTTCCTCTAGGTTTAAACCCCAAAGTAAGGCCCTTGATTAACTGTATAACTCTGAGCAAATGCCAAGCTCCTGAGTCTTAGTCTTTTTATGAATGTGATAAGCAAATAGCACTTCCCCTGCTATGATGCACAGAGGATTTGAAGTGACAAATGAGAAGGTCTTGTCACAATGACTGGGGTAAAATAAGTGCTCAATAACGTGTGCTTTTTATTTTTTAACTGGGGTTATTTCCCTTCTGTAACACATTTTGTAAAGTGAATAGTATTAGTCCTATTTAACAGATGAGAAACCTGAGACTCGGGGAGATTAGGTAATTTTTCGAAGGTCAAACTAGTGAAAGCAACAGAGTTGGGACCCAAATTCAAATCTTCTGACTTCCAGCACACAGTAATGTTTTCACTATACAACATGATATAAGAAATTTTTTAATTTTGACTTATTTGTATTAACTGCTAGTCTTTACAGGTGACATGTCTATTTAAAATGTGGATGCTGTTATACATTGCTTCATTCATTCTACTGGTTTTAAATATTCCAATTATCATCTATATTCATTTGTATTGATTAAAATAAGAAAAAAAAAGTCCCACTCATTATTTATGTGAATTATTTCTATCTGGAAGGTTCACTTACATCAGTATCTCAGGACTGTAGATGCTCACAGATAAAAACATAGAGTTTAAATTAAAAGATCATGTTATTATTACATGACTTAAAGATAAATCACAATGTTTTGAAAGTGGTACCATTATGTACCCTACCACATTTATTGAGCAGGCATTGCATTAAGTATTTTGTAAGGCCAGGCTCGGTGGCTCAGCCTATAATCCCAGCGCTTTGGGAGGCCAAGGTGAGTTGATTGCCTGCGCCCACGTGTTCAAGACCCGCCTGGGGAACTTGGCAAAACCTCATCTCTATAATAAATCAAAAATTAGCTGGGCGTGGTAGCGCATGCCTGTAGTTCCAGCTACTTGGAAGGCTGAGGTGGAAGGATCGCCAGAACCCAGCAGGTCGAGGCTGCAGTGTCCAGGAGCGGCCACTGCACTCCAGTCTGGGTAACAGAATGAGACACCAACTCAAAAAAAAAAAAAAAGTATTTTGTAGATTTCATTATGAGTCAGATATTCTTTTCACCTCAAGAACTAAATAATTAATTTATAAATAAAATATGGCAATTTTAATTGAATTCAATTCAATTACTAAATTGTAAAACCCATCTTTTTTCAATGTTAAATTAAAATGTACCTTAAAAATGGAGACTGATGCATATTGACATTGATAGGTAAAGATATATTTACAGAACTTTGATTTTTTTTAAAGATATCTCTAAAAAGAAGAAAAAACTCAAGTCTTTGTTAGATGTATAAGTAGCTTGCTGGATAGATTTTGAAGCCCTCTGCTATGACAGCAAAAAAGACTTCTTCAATTCTAACAGAATTATACTCCACAGAACTTTATTTCAAGATGCAATGCAAATTAAAAAATAAATCTGATAACAAAACTAACTTATGGCATAGTTCTGCAACTCTAAAAATCTGAGGGCGGGTGAGGGATAGTTGCATAGGTTGGAGCACAAAGGACTTTCAGTACAGTGAAATTCTTTGTATACTATAATGGTAGATACATATGTTATTACACATATCCCCAAACCCATAGAATGTACCACATCTAGAGTGAATAATAATGTAAACTATGGGCTTTGGGCGACTATGATGTGTTCATCAATTGTAACAAACATACCACTCTGTTTAGGTTTGTTGGCAATGGAGGATGTTGTGTGTGGAGGGGACAGGAGGTATTTGGGAACTCTCCATACCTTCCTCTTAAATTTTCTGTGAACTGCTCTAAATAAAATCTTTAAAAAAGAAACCCAATCAACTTTATTAATGCAAAAGGCAAAAACAAAAAAATCTGAGATGAAAAATGTGTCTTGGATGCTTATTATCCAGAGTCATATAATCAAATATCCTCCAGATCAATATTTGTAAAGAAGATGAATGCAACAGGTTCACAAGGCATGCTTTAGAGGGAGTCCCAAGTTCATCAGTTGCTACCCAGTAAAACCTGACTACCAATTTTTCCAGAGAAGATAGAAACTCTGTCTTTTGGAGGTACATTCTTTCAGTTTTCAAGTGTTAACAAACTTATTTAAAATATTTAATACTGTATAGGCCAATATGGCTCCCAGTTCCTCAGTTCTGTTTATATCTCATTGTTAAATTTTTTTGAATCTAAAAAACCTCTATTTTAAGTTCATTCTATTTATATTTATGTTTTTGACATTAAACAAACTGTACTTTTTAAAATCATAAAATAAAAATGCAGTCATGACTAGAAAATTAAGTTACTGGAACTATGTGGAAATAATCCGTAGTTGTAATAATAGAAATTCCAGATACATCTAGAAAAGCCATTCGTTGAATTCTAACATGCTTGCCAAAATGTCTGAGAACTGAAATCACCTGGCCTAGGTTATTTTCCCAACCCTTTTTAAAGGAATGCTCTTTAATCCATTCCAACATGCTGAGTGCTTTGTTCTTTGTAAAAATCTTCCTACAGGCTTTGGATATATTTTTAATTCTAATGTTCCTAGTAAAGAGCTCAATAAAATTCTTGAGTCCACTAAGGTAGTTAAAATAAATGAAGCCTTTAGTACTGGCCATCCTTACACATCAGGAGATCAGAAAATAGATACTCCTTTTAAGAATATCCATATTGATGGTGTAATGATGTTTTCAGTTGTTCCAGAAACTCTATCCAGCAACCTCTGAGAGCTTTGGCTCTTGATCTAAGTTAAGCCTTATTGTCCAGAATCAGTGAGGCACTCTATAAGATTGCCCAAGTTTTATTTCATTTTACCAGCTATCCACATAGACATCTGTGAAATCATTTGACAGCCTCATCCCTCAGATATACGAGAGAGGCAAGACAGGATCACAGACAATTGTCTGTGGTAAAGGATTCTTCTCAGACAGGATTAAGCCTTTTGATATGGAAGTTACCTTTGGTTTATGGCAGTGTTTGCTGGTTTTGTTGATTTTGTCCCTTTTACCAGTTGCATCAGTCTCCTTTACTGTGGCAGCTAAATTATTGTTACTTTTGTTGGAACTCATGAGAATTCATCATTAAAGCAGTAACATTTATGTAAAGATTGTAGATTTCATTTGATTTGAAAGGGAAAATGTTATTTAATAATCAGGGAATTTTCTTAGAACCATGAGTATAATAGAACTTTACATTTCCTAATTTGCTCATAAACACTTCCAAAAGATCTTCTTATTATCCATTTTAAAATAAAGAATTTCTCCTGGTCACAAAATAATGTATGCAAAATATATATAAAACATAGAAAGGAATAAGAAAGAAAATATCACAATCAACCCTAAAACCCAAAGATAACTGCTATTAGCATGTTCATATTTCTATGTATAGGAAACAACATATATATTTATGTTTTAATTAACTCATTGATTTAACAAACATTTACTGAGCATCTACTATGTGCCAGGCATTATTTTTTGAACTGGGAATACATCATGAAAAACTATCAAAGATCAGTGCTTTCATGAAGTTTATAACCTATAAGGAATGATGAGAGCAGGCAACAAAGAGAGATACATAATAAATAATACACATGGAGAATAAATACATTATATAGAATGTTAGGACATCTTACTAATACTGAGAAAAATAGAACAGGGTAAGAGAGATTGGAAAAGCAGAGATAAAGAGACCTGGGTGTCAATCCTAGATAAGGTGGTCAGTAGTAGGCTCATCAAGAGGGTGGCATTTAAAGAAAGACCTGAAAGAGGTGATGAAGTGAGATATGTAGATCTCAAGAAACAGAGATTCCCAGCAGAGATAACAGCTAGGGAAGGCCCTAAGACAGCAGCTGAGTCTGGCCTATTCTAAAAATAGCAAGAATGCCAATGTGACCAGAGTGAGAGGAGAATGTGAGAGACAAAGTCACAGAGGTGACAGGGAGTCTATGCATGTAGGGCCTTGTCATCTATAGCTAGGACTTACAATTTTGCTTGAAGTAAAATGCAGAGCTACTGCAAGTTCTTAAGTACAGAAATAACCTGATCAGTCTTATATTTTTAAAGGACAGTCCTATGTCAAGAGTTACACAGTGCAATATTCTGTACTCAACTGTGTTCACTTAACATGAAAGCATTTTTCCTATGACTTTTTTAGGCAGAAGGGGCATCAACTTCAGGTCTGCATACTAATTTTATCAATATTCTTACTGGTGACTATTTTGCTAATTTTCATTTTTTCTATTACTTATAATGAGTTTAATATCTCAGCACATAATTCTTTAGTTTGATGTCTGTCCTCTAATATAGATTCCTAATAAAAGGCATTGGTGAGTAACAGGCCATGCATGGATAAAAAGTCTTGGAAAGAATGTCCTAATGGCTTTTCAGAAAAGTTACATGAATTTACATTCTCAGAAGCAGCATGTAAAATAACATATATTATTTTGATCAACAGAATAATATGCTTTATTAATTTTTTTTTTTTTGAGTTGGAATCTCACTTTTGTCACCCAAGCTGGACCGCAGTGGCACACTCATGGTCAATGCAGCCTCTACCTGCTAGGCTTAGGTAATCCTTCCACCTCAGCCTTCCAAGTAGCTGGAACTACAGATGCATGCCACCATATCTGGCTAGTTTGTTTTTTGTTTTTGTTTTTGTTTTGTAATTTATTGTAGAGACAAGGTCTCACCAAGTTGCCCAAGCTGGTCTTGAACATCCGGGCTCAGTCAGTCCTCTCACCTCAGCCTCCCAAAGTGCTGGAATTACAGGCTGAGCCACCGTGCCTGACCTGTTTTCCTAATTTAAGACACCAATAAAATTTATACCTTCACTTAGGTATCTCAAAGATTTCTTAAATTCTACACTTTACACAATAGTCACCAGACACATCAGAATGGTGTATGTTCATGTTTTTCACACACATTTCTTATCCCTTCTCTTTTACTCCCCTTTACTTCATCATGCCATCTTCGTATAACTGCTTTTACATGTAAATGAATAGCTTGAGCCAGGCTCCCATTCAATTTCTTGAAGATCATTTTAGCTCTTTGATGCTTGGTTTCTTGTTGGTCACTAGCTGAGAACTGCTAAACTCCATGAGTTACTTCGTGGAGACTGGGGCAGATGTCTGCTTTGCTTTACCGTCCCAGACCTCTCTGAAGCCAATGTCAGTATCTCCATGGCCCCCATCCCTCCAAATGGTTAGCTTCTTCAGTGTTGACTGAGTCGTAAGGTGCTTCAGAACTAGGACAGTGACCCTAAACAACCTAGTTGAAAATCTGCAACTTTGGGTGTTGGGGGAGCAGGGCAGGCCACATGATTACAATTAGCCAGAGTGCGCTGAAATATTCTGGTATGTTGTTTTGTCAGCCATAAAAGTGTGATTTAAAAAAATCTTTAATTCAGTTTCATGATGTGATTGAAGTAGAGGCTCCATAGAAGCCTAAGTACCAGGACCTTTGGAAGGAAGGCTCTGCCAAACAAACTAAAGGAGCAAACAGAAACACAGAAGAAAAAGATATAAAATGTTTCATAAAAACAATTATTTTGTATTTATTAAAGCAATCTTATTTAATTTTTGCCAATAAAGGCAGCATTTTAGCAAAGCAAACTACTTTTCTCTACAAATACTTTCATTCCAATTTTTCCAATGTCAGATTAGTCTTCAGCAAACATTAGAGTTTTGCTTTAATTATCTCAATATTTTCCCAAGTGGGTAGATATAAAACTGTGTGTCTCAGCAAGCTGCATCTTTGTATAGGCTTAGATTAATTGAATGAATTCTGTGGTCTTCTGGATTAAAAAAAACTTTATTATTCTTCATTTTATAATGATAATAGTCAAGAGCAAGCAAAAAGTATGGAAATTTTATTTGGAAACTCAGGTCTGAAAACAGAAAAATGTCACAATAATAAGTATTTATATGCATTTATTCAAAGGGTCTGCATATCTTAATGCTTAATTTAATACAAAATGTGCTGCAAACTTAAGAGTAATGCATTTATAGGGCTTAATGTGGTAGGCTTTCTCAGTATAATATTGAGCGCTTACCTGTGGAAGATACTATGCTGTTTTACAAAAAAGTAGTACCATGTAACTACCACAATAGTCACATGACAAAGCTTCTATTATCATCTGCATTTTACAGATAAAAAAACTAAAGCTTAAAGAGGTTTGATTAACAGGTCCAGTTTCATCCATGTAGTAATCGGTAGAAAGGAAATTTGAACTTAGATTTTGTGAATGTCAAAGCGCTAGGACTAACTATATTTAAACTCATTTAGATGACGTGTTCATAGAAGTAAATAATTAGAAGGTCCCCAGTGGAAAATAACATGGTATGATTTAAGAGCAGAAGGTCAAATCTTAGGTCTGTTATTTAGCAACAATATAACTTAAATTATGTGTTAATTAATCTCCAACTTCTCATCTATAAAATGAGAATAATTACGTGAGCATTTGGCACACACCTGTAATCCCAGCACTTTGGGAGCCTGAGATGGAAGGATCACTTTAGCCAAGGAGTTTGAGAACAGCCTGAGCAACAAAGTGAGACCCCATCTCTATAAAATATATGCATTTATATTTTTTAATGGATATAATTAAATGATGTGTATTAAATGAGGGTACTTTTTGAGAAGTGATACAGAGAAGACTGTATAAAAGAGTGAGGCTCCTTCTCCTGTGATCTGATGGAAAAAGAAGCAGTAGGAAAATGAGGGGGTTATTGTAATATATATTCTGAATGTATTGAGCAAAACTCCCAATGTAGCAGAATACAGTGACATATATAATGGGTTTTGACTATTCAAAAAAAGTATACCTAAACCTTTTTTAGAAATAAATAACAGAACTTTAAGTTTAAATATTTCATAGTAGGCATCTAGTGGTATTCATGTATAAATATAAACATATTCATTCAAAATTAACTAACTTAACAACAGTGCTGTGCACTTCCTGCCTTACATTAAAATAATGTTTTACAAACACTATTTGTAGGATACACTTTTTGAAAAAAATCCCCTTAGCCCTCATTTTAAAAAGAAAGAAAAAAAATGCTAAGCCATCGAATAAATGTTATGTTATTATATAATCACCAATAACATTGTTTGTTAAATACAACATTTTTCTTATATTAGGAAATTTACCATTTGATTGTATTTTCTATTGTAATCTCATTACTTTGTATAGCATCTGTTTAAGATAAGATTTCATGTCTTATTGGACATATCTGATAGACCTAGAGCTGCCTAAATATGAAAAACCTTAATTGAACAATATTCAATATAATTAATTTTTAGTATAAAAGATTTCAGCATAGCTAGTGCTAAAAATAGGAAATGTATCAGGTGTTGGTGTTTACAAATCATACCCCCAATGAAGTAACAATAGCATAATCATATTTTTTTCAAATCTTTTAGTCAAGGTTGAATAAGTATAGCTAAATTTGAGACCATTCCTCCAGCTAACAATGAGCCTCTTGTTTTACTATTTATAATGAATGGCCTGTTTATATTTTCTTTATTGTCATTTACCAGTATCTCAAAAAGGTGGTGCCCATTCTTAGGTCTGCAACATTTACACTGATCTGAGGACAAAAAATGATAGTAAAGGTTTGTCAACTGTCTTTTCTTAAAAAGAAATATCCTTCATTCTTAGATAACGCATCCTACTTTTTGTTACACTGTTACGATGTCATTTCTTTGAAAAATGATGATGAAAGCTGAAGCACCAAGGGTGTATGTGTGTGTGTGTGTGTGTGTGTGTGTGTGTGTGTGTTTGTGTGTGTGTGTAAGTCCTTACTTAGGAAAATAAAAGGCTGGGCACTTTATAAGGTTGTTATGGTGGTAGTTATTTTTACTTTACTGGTCTACGAGATTAAAAAGTCTGGAACTTATTCCAGAGTTACTATGTCACCTGTAAATACTGTGAAACAGGACATACAATGATGGTTTCTAAATACCTTCAAGGTTTGGTAGTTGCTTTTTATGATACATTTACTAAAATCCTACAGAATTAATGAGGACTTAATTAATGAGATCTTTCAGCTACTGATAAGTTGGTGACATTCAATTTTCATGAATGACATGACATCTCTAACCTAGGAAAGATTTAAAAAGCAAACCACAAACTTCTTGCCTAAGAGGTGAAACCATAAAAGTACAAGCACATAGGGAATGACAAACATTGTTCACTGGATACTTACTAAAAATGGCAAGACACATTTTATGCAAACTACTGCTGTAGGAGAGGGAGATGTCAGTATAGAACTGACCTCAACTCTAAATACAATCAAGACAGGTAGTAATTTATATCCAACAGACAGAGTGAAGGGGTCAGTGAATAGAAAATAACTATGAGAAGATATCAACAGTAGAGGGATCTTTGCTAAATAGGCCCCACGGGACAGACCAAGGACTTAAATACCAAAGGTTGGGGTATGAGAAAGTTGACCAGATATCAAGGGTGGGAGAATTCTTTCTAAACTGACTCACCAGGATTCTTTTCCAAAACTGGGCTCAGCAGGCCAAAGTTCAGGCCTAGTTGAGAAGGTAACTCAAAGAAGTATGACTAGAGTTTATGAAGCAAGGTGTCTTTGTCAAAAGATTGGTCAGAAGATAAAAGTAGGAGACACTAATACAGCATGTGATGTTTAAAACCAATCAATTTTTGAAAGATTGACCTAAATCCCTGAACTTCATATAACAAGTAAATCCCTTTGGATGAGTGTAAAATAAGGACATTCACTTGCACAAATTTTCATTTTGAACTGTTTAAAGGCATATTTTAATATTCTCTAAATTCCTAGTTGTAATATGTTATTAAATTAGTTTTAAAAACTGACAGCATCTCAATTCCTTGCTCAATACCTCTTCTGATAGACCTGAGGCTTTTTTTGGTTTTTTTTTGTTTTTTCCAGTGTTGGGATTAAAGGATTTAGTATAAAGCTTGAGAGTAGATATTCTTAATAGGATTGAGATAATCAAATGAATGATAATTACTACATTTTGCCAAGAGTATCTTTTAAGTGAAGATAAGAGCAAATCTTATCTTTTAGAATTTGTTAAAACTGTTTAACTATACACTATGTTTACTTGACATTTAAGTAACCACAGCAGCAGACTCTCTTTTCATTAGAACTATCCTGGAAACTTCTTTAAATTGTCTTCTCAGATGTGGCTTATCCCACCATCTGTCAGCACTGCAGAAAATTTAGCATTAAATTCAAATACTTGTTTGTGCCTAATCTATTGAGATTAAGCAGGATACTCAGAAAGATAAGAACAACCAACCTCAATAAGTGGTTGTTAAGTATCTACCACTACCTAGCACTTCCTTAGGTCCTAAGTGGCCCCTGCCCTTTTAAAATTTACAGCCTACAGGGGAGATAGGCAAATATCACAAAATTATATGCCTTTTTGACAAGTGCTGTCACAGGATATGGATCAGATTGCTTTTGAGATACACAAGAAGAGTATCTTTCTCAATTCTTGTGTTGGGGTGGGACTGGGAATATGCGGGCAGAAGCAACATAGAAGTGTGAGTGTGTTTGTGTGTGCATGAGCATTGGAGGTATGTTGGAGGGGTGTAGTGCCTTCCTTGGTAGGGTAAGGGAAAGGGAAAAGAAGCTACCAAAAGTAATTCATAAGCTGAGACCCAAAGGATAGAGTAGGAATTATCAAGAAGAGACAAGGAAGAATGTTCCTTAAAAAAAAAAATTAATGTCATATGCAAAGACCCAAGAGCAATAGAAATGTAAATATTTAAGAAATATTTAATATGTGTGCCTCAAACTTCAATAGGCATTTAAATCACCCGAGGTTAATGTCAGGATGCAGATGCTGATTCAGTTGTTCTATGGAAGGACCTGAGTTCCTGTGTATCTAACAAGCTTTCAAATAATACCAATGCTTCTGTTTCATGGACCAAACTTTGAGTAGCAATATATAGACAACTCAATTTCCAGAAACTAGACATTTCTCTCTCTAGGGAAATAGCAAATATTCCCTAGGCCATTTTCACTATTGATGGTGACCTACATATTGACATGGCATGAATCATTGCAGTGATGGCAGTACAGTGGCAATGCAGCCTCTCATTTATTTATATATGAATTTTTTTCTATAAAGAAGGCTACTTTATAGAAGTCTAGTTTAAAGTCACTATTTCAAATTCAGCTTTGTACCTTCTTTCCCACCTTTGTCTACATCCTCATCGAAACACGTTTAGCAGTTTCAGCATGAAACCAGACTGAAAGAATGTGCTTAATAAATATTGTCAACACTTGTCAAAATCAAAGGCAAATGTCCCAGGGAAGAAACTGCAGCCCTACCCATTAGGAGCAAGTTATAAATCTGTACTCTATCTTGACAGCAGTTCTTTTCATGTCAATTTGAGCTCATTTTTAATAAGTGCATTAATTTCATGTCACTGCTATTTCTGCCTCATCCTGTAGCCCCAGAGTTCTGCCTCTCCGGAGACCAAGGACTGCGTCTTTGCAAATATTCTAAATATTGCATCTCTATTCCAAAGGCATTAGAACAGATTAGATCATGTTGTTAAGTCACCTACTGGAAATTCATACCCATATCACATGATTTAAAAGATAAACTTAACTACTTTTTTCATATTAGGTGTCATTAAAGTGACATATAATGTGTTTTTTTGTAGATGAGAAGATGCATTTGCTTAGAATATTGATGCAGTGGTATTGCATCACACTGGTCATTAATGCACTGATTTTTGTACACTGATTACTTTTGTACCATGTGACTCTACTTCCTCATGTAATTCTCATAACAATAAGAAAATATCTATGTATTATGCATATCTAAATTAACTTGTTAATGCTATACAAGGTAAGTTTAGAACGAATGGAGCCAAACAACAAAACCTTGCAGATAAACAACAAAACCTTCAAATTCCCTTCTGTACCTTTATTTCCAAGTAAGTCCTCATAGTCATCTTAGAGGTTGAAGGACTGTCATACCAATATTTCAGTGGGTAGACTTGGCATTTCTTCTTGCTACTACATAAACTCAACAGTTCTTAAACTTTTGAGTGCTTAAAAGTACTGTAGTAAGTTGTCTATCTATCGTCATATAAATGTGCTTTATGGGCAAATAGGTACTTTTCAAGACTGATCTTTTACTTTTCTCTATTTTCATAGTACCTCAATTTTGGACCTAACCAACCCTTTCCAAATGAGATGTGATTCCTTTCTGGAGCAATCAAAGGTCATTGAAGTTTTATATTAAGAAAGAGCAGTCTGACGTCTGCCTTAACCTTACTTCTCAACCTGCCTATTTCCCACTCATGGGGATACTAACCCTGTAAAATGATGTGGAAGATGTCCGAACTCTAGATATAAGTGTTAATGGCCTGGATGGGTCTAACACTGGACATAAGTGTTATGGCCTGTTATGACCTTAGATGGCCAGGATGGAAGTGATCTACTAGCTCACCAGAGCTGTCTGGGGGACATAGTAACAACAGGACATAGAGCTGTGAGGACCCAACTGCCTAACCCTAGCCCTCCCTTCCTCTCCCTCTCCCTTTCTTCCCTCCTTCTTCCATTATCTTTCCCCAGTAAAGCAAAGATAACTTGAGTATTATTCTTTCATTTACATTAGATTCACTCTAGTCCTAAAGATGACAATCACTCAGAAAGTAATATATGAAAATTTAAAATAACACAGATTTTACTTCAATTATTCTGTGCACATTTTGCCTGAATCTATGATTTGTTATACAGCACTGTCAGTAGTCATCTTAAAAATGTCATTCCATAATAATGAAAATGCCAAGAGACTACACTAATGTATGTTTGACTTATGACTGATTGCAATGCAGTAAAAGTTGACCAATTCAGTGCTTGAAATATGAGTTATACATTGTGTATTTAACCAGTATTTTTTCTGGTCCTTCTTTTGAGAGAAAAAAAACCTACATGTTGCATTGAAAATTATATACAGAACTATTAGATTATATTTCAAAAATATATGTTACTGAATTGTATGTGTTCTATGTGGTCAACAACAACAAAAATAAAATGTATGGAACTGCAATATAAGTACATTTTTAAATTCCAAATTATCACATTTTCAGTAGAGAAAAATGTACAAGTGCTTAAAGATTTAGAGGGCTTTTGTACTAAAATGAGGCTCAATTTTAAATTTCCAATATATATTATAAAAAGCAGGTTTGGCAATAATTTCAATTTTATCACTTCTTGAAAATGTAGAAATAAAGTATTTGTATAATGTTTATAAAGTCTGTACATAGTAAAGTCCATCAAGAATTGACAGAGACAGGAGAAGGGATACAAGTCTAGAATTTTGGAGACAGAAAAGTTGAGGGACTATCTCCAGTCACAGGAATGGTAAAGAGAAATGAGCTGCATTTTCTAAAGTCTATACTTTTTTAACAGTACCATCTTGCCTCCTGATTAAAATTATGTTTTATTCTCATTCTAAAAAATAAAATGAGTATTTTATTATGTGTTAGTATTGGCAGAGCTTGATTAACATGACAATTGGGAAAGCTTTATTTGAGTTTTAAAACTGCTTCCTTAAGAGGATATGCCAGCACTGCGAGAAGTCAGGCAGGTGAAGCTGTGCCCATCAGAGCACTGTGAAAGGTAGAAGTGCAGTTTCATGTTCCTAATACCATCGTCCATAGTGGTTCCACCAATTATAGAAGTGTATGCAACAAAGAAATGTCAATTTCAGGGAGATTTGCGGTGTTTGATGCAATCTGAAAAGATTTTTGGTTTTTGTTTTTATAAACCACATCGTGATCCATTCATTCTTTATCTCCAAATATAGAGATGACTCACTGGAATCTGTTTTTGTGTTTTGGGGCGCAAACAGCAAGTTGGAGCCACCACTGATGTATGAGGTTTCGGAACCACAGCAGGGCAGCAGCAGCTCAGGAAGCAGCCTGGGGAGCTCCGTCACAGCGTGTAAAAAGGTAACCTTGACTTACACCACTTTCTTCTCGCCAGTTGCACTTGGACATTCATTAGTTTAGTCTGACCTTTCAAGCACTTTTTCTAAAGTAGAAGCAACAATAAAATTATAACAATCATCCACAGTTTGAATTCCCAAATAAGCCCTCATGACATTAAAAATAAAATTCATGGAAATGATCCGAAAATTCAAGCAGTTCAGGAAAAGCATAACTTGAACATTATAAGCCTCCACTGCTGCACCGCTTCAGCCTGAACCTCCTCCCCAGAACCTCTTCCCAAACTTAGCCATGGATAACCGCTTCTTGACTTTTCTTTCAGAAAAATGCTCACAGATCTTGAACGACTCTATTCTATTAAGCTCCTAAGTCTGTATCTGAGAAAACTTTATGACTGTTCTGCTTTGATATTTTTCTAAAGCAAAGGGCATGCTAGGCTTATTAGGAGAAACAGAACTGTATTTCCTAGAACATAGACTTAAGAGCTGATAAACAATCTCCCTCTAGGATACTTGCAAAAAATCGTCATTCAAAGAACATACAAATATCAAATGTAACTACCTCATTTGTCCAGCCAACCCAACTAAGGCCCAAAAAATTTAAAGCAGAATACTCAAGATGCTGGTTTCCTGCTCTAATATTTCTGTCACTGTTTGATCCTGAATTCCACAGAAGCATGTATTTCTTCTCATCTCAACTTAGATGAAATCACACTGTATTATTTCATTTCTTGCAAAAAAAAATTAAATTATAAAAAAAGATGTCAAGATTAATTCTGTTACTAAGGATAGGATACTGTGCATGAATCATGTATGTATGTAATATATAATATACATGTATATGTGCATACATATATATAGTTTATATATATGTCAATTTATTGATTACTGTACCCAGTTAAGTAGCCTTATTTATTCTCTGCTTATGTTACTTTTATAACTGTTTAGTTTACAAATATTAAAGAAATTAACAAATATACACTGGAAAATGTATTTATGATGGAAACTTAGTATTATATATAGTTTTACAAAAGTATTTGTATTCATTAATTTATAACCAAATATAAAAAATAAAGCAGTCTAATTAATTAAGGACATTTATTAACACATGTTATATTATCTGTCATTCTTTCTCTTCTTATAAAATTTCTGTAGATGAGTCAATGCTATAAATTCCAGTTTTTAAAGAAGGAAATGAAGATATCATAATTCAAAGTTATTTTGAGTTACTGATAAAAAAGCTAAAACTGGAGGTCTCCAAGACTTAGGTATATTCTATTCAACTCTGTAACTCCAAATTATAAATTCTTCACCTGATGCTGTGTATTTTACAAGGCTAAATGATTTTTAGTTTATTCTAATTTTAAAACTAAGTATGTTTTTATTGATTAAAGCTTGTGTGGTATTTAAAAGAAGACTTGAAGTCAAACTGCCTCACTTTGACATCCAATATCATCATTGCTTGTTGTGTGATCTTGAACAAATGATTTTGTGTCTTCATGTCTCTATCCCTTCATGTGAAAAATGAAGATAATATTATCACCTATTTCATAAGATTCATTGAATCGATAGACGTGAAGTGTTTAGAACAGTGCCTGGCACATTTCAGGTACTTGAAATAATGATGATCTATCACTAATATTATTCCTTAGATTAATATTATCAGCAAGTATACAGCCCCAGAAAAATAATTCAATATAGGTATTACCATGCTGAAAGAGCTAGGGATTTATGGTCTGTTATCTCAGCTATGGTTCTTTCTCTGAAAAAAGTGTTGGTCATATTTATTTCTTTAAAATAAGATTATATCCAGAAGCTACTGAACTGAAAGAGCTGTCTGTCTGAGGCTGGATGTTCATACACAAAAAATATTACAATTGAGTCATTAACTCTAAATGAGTTCATTAGCATATTTATTTGTTTGAACACATACATAAATATATATTTTACAAATAGGAATTTAAAATTTTAAATATAATTCAACTCATTCTACAATTGTTTCTAGAATACCTATTAGGAATTTCAACCATAAGAAATTTCCTTTTTTACAGATTAAAAATGACCAAATAGAGACAATTTCATATAGTTTCACCTAAACACATCCAAAACTCTGTTAGATCTTAGCAGAGACAGATCATAAATTTTCTCCACCCTTAATGAATTCACAGTATGTTTGGGAGATAATATTGATTTATCTTGTAAAAAGTCAATCAATAATAAGTTAAAATATTATGCAAAATAACAACAAAACTTGTACTATACTTTACAAAAATATTGTGTTTTTTACAGAATGAATGTTTGTGGCAACCTTGTGTCCAGCAAGTCTCTTGGTACCATCTTTCCAACAGCGTGTGCTCACTTAGTATCTCTTGTCTACTAGCTCACTTAGTAACTCACTTAGTGTCAAATGTTTTGCTAATTCTTTCAATCTTTCAAACTTTTACTTTATTATTGTACCTGTTATGGTGATCTGTTTGTTATCACTGATCTTTGATGTTACTATTGTAATTGTTTTAGGGCACCACTGTAGTGGCCAAAGTTCAATCCAAGAGACCACCAAGAGCCAATTCCGATGAAAGTTCAAGAGGGTCTTTA
>NW_007252319.1:132937-134408 GCF_000164805.1 Carlito syrichta
ACCTTGGCCCACTAGTTAGCGAAGTTGCAGAGACATCTGGAAACTTAGGTGATTACCCCCGGCACTTGATTGGTTGTTGCTAAGGGGAAAGTGAGATAAGGGAAGGGGTTGAAGCTTGTAACCGGAGCTTTGCAGTTTTTTCCATAACTGAAACTTTAAACAGTTACAGGTTATGTTTTAAGACAGAAAACTAAAACTGGCTGTGCTATTGTCCACAAGCTGATTACATATTTATTGGGTTATAGCATGCTCTTAACCTAAGTTTATGGTATACTTTATTACGGTCCTCTCATTCCCCCCTTCTCATGAGGATAGAGTGAATCTAATCTTGGATTCCTTTAACATGCTGAGTTGTCCAAGGTTACCTGTTGATATTGTTGTTTGAGGACCATAAGTTGCACAGTGTTTATTTTAGTTTTTACAAAAGTTATTAGCTTGTTTATACTACATGGACCGAAGGTTAGCAACAGCAAGAGTATGATCACGGGGCCTATTAATGCAGACAATAGTGTGGTTAACCAAGGTGAGTAGTTAAACCAACTTTCAAACCATCCCTGTTTCTGCTCCCGCTCTAATTTACGCTTAGCCAAACCTTCTCGCACTTTAGCTATGGATTCCTTTACTATTTCTGAATGGTCGGTGTAGAAACAACATTCTTCTCCCAGGGTGGCGCAGAGGCCACCTTGCTGGAGGAACAGTAGGTTTAAGCCTCTACGGTTTTGCAGAACTACTTCAGACAGAGAGATTAGGGATTCCTGTAAGTGTGAAATAGAAGTTTCTATTCTTTCTATGTCAGAATCTATTGCAGCCCGAAGGCTACTGTAATGATGGGATTGAGTGGCTAGGGAGGCGATATCTGTCCCTGCCCCGGCAAGACCTAGTCCTAGCAACACTGACAGGGTTATTGCAGTGACCGGTTCCCTTACAAGGTCACTTTTTAGTTATTAGTACCCCTCTACATACCCAACAATTGGTGACACCTAGTGTCCGAGCTATATTTTCAGCCAAATTTATAAACAGATTTTGCCCTACTTTCCACGATTGAGGGAAGGAGTTTAGTTTTGACTGTTGGGCAGTCGGAGGAACTACTAATTGCAGTTTCTTTAATTAGCTTTTTAGCTTTGGGTGAGGGAGCAAAATCCCAACAAACCCAATTTGTGCTTCCGGGGGTGTTACAAGCTATGACACCAGCTTTAGAGTGCTGGTAGTTTTGTTTTGATAATCTAGCAAAGTATAGCTGGCCATTATGGGTGCAGATATGTTTATCAGTATAACAAACTGGCTGGGATGAATAACGATGGAAAACCTTTAAGTGTGGCCAGATAGTTTCTATACATTTACATGCTGGGTATGGGGGGGGAGCGGTAGATACCCAGATTAGGTAGAAATGCATAAAAGCACAAGTAAACTTCCTATCGTAAGAAAGGACGGAAATGCTAATGAAACCCTTTTCTAACATGATCAATGGGGA
>NW_007252320.1:0-46829 GCF_000164805.1 Carlito syrichta
CACTGAGACAGGTACTTTAGTGCTGGTGTGTATACTCTACAGCTTAATAATTCTGGCATCATGGTCACAGTCAGAACATGAGGAGCCCAGGCCCTCCACTAGAGAGCAGTCTGAGGGGTGTGTGACTGGGATTCTCAGAAGAACACGGGGATTCTGAAGGGAGGAAGGAAGTGGATACAGAGAAAGGGAGAGAAAGTGAGCAGGAAAATGGAAAGAGTTGGCATTTGTTTCCTGAAACCTGGGTTCTGCTCTTTAGAAGATGTAAGTCCCGCCTTGGGCAAGCTCCATAGGCCTGCACTGTCATTTGTAAGAGACATGCACTTGTGCAGATTCTCACTCCCTTGTATGTTCTGCCTCTCCTTGAACCCCCTTAGGGGCCCCAGACACACCTGGGCCAATGTCCTACAGAAGCAGCAGACGGTACTTTCTAGGTAAGATGAAAATTTCTGTCAGTAGACTTTGAGTAGAGCAGGTCATCGGCCATAGTGTGGGTGGGCCTCAACTAATCAGGTGAAAGCCTTAAGGAAAAACACTGAAGTCCCCCTCAGGAAGAAGAAATTCTGCCAGCAGACTGCCTTTGGACTTGAACTGGAATATCAGCTCTTCTCTGGATCTCTGCCCTGCCAACCTTCCTTGCAAATTTGAACTTCCCAGATTCCACAATTGTGTGAGCGAATTCCAGCCCACTGTGCCCCCAGAGTCCCTGCCCCTAACCACACTCACTGCTGCCTCTGTGGGGCATTGATCCGAGTGTGTCTGCAGCCCACCCCACCCACAGCCACGCCTGGCCCCTTGCACAGTCGTGTCGTTGTCAACATTTCTCAGACCTCTGCTCCCCTTTCCTTCTCCACGTTCCCTCTGCCTCGGCTGGGAAGCTTGCTTCTTTTTCCGCCATTTCCAGCGGCTGTGACTGTCTTCCATCTCTCCTCCCCTCCCATGGGTCTTCAGTGCTGCCACTTGGGTTTTCTCTTGCAACCACAGATGACTTTCTCTCGTGAAATGGCAGAGGGCGACTCGTTGAGAGGAAGCCCAGGCGCCACAGCAGCTGGATGTCTTCAGAGCCTGCCCTGCCTGTCTCATGCCTCCTTTCCAGCCACTGTCTTGTGTTCACCCTTGTCTTAGTCTATTTGTGTTGCTGTAAAGAGTGCCTGCGGCTGGGTCATTTATAAAGAAAAGAGGTTGATCTGGCTCACGGTTCTGCAGGCCGTACAAGAAGCAAGGCACCAGCATGCGCTTCTGCTGAGGGCTTGGGAAGCTTCCACTCATGGCGGAAGGTGAAGGGGAACAGGAGTCTTGTGATAAGAGAAAGCGAGAGGGAAGGGAGGTGCCTGGCTCTTTTCTAACAATCAGTTCTCTTGGAAACTAACACTCATCTGAGGACGTCACGAAGCTGTTCCTAAGGGTTCTGCCTCCATGACCCAAACTCCCACATTGGGGATCAAATTTCAACATGAGCTTTAGAGAGGACAGGTATTCAAATGATATCAGCCATCCATTTCCACCAAATGATCTCCCCTTCTCTGGACTCAGTGGGGTCTCTCTCATAGCTTGTGGCTTTGTGTGAGCAGAACCAATCCTTTCAAATCCCTTTCCTTGGCTCATCCCAGTGAATGTGTTTCAGTGGTCCCAGAAGCACCCAAGGACTTGGCGGCTGTACGGCTGCTATCCCTGGTGTATTCCCTCACTGATCACTGAGTATTGTTTATCTTCGAATCCTTGAGCTCAAGGACAATTCCTGGCATAAGGCTGGGTGCCTACCAAAAGTGTCTTGAGTTGTCAAATCAGATGAGGATTATTTTAGTGTTTTTAAAAGTTAGAAGTTGACTGGATGTGGTGGCTCAAGCCTGTAATCCCAGCACTTTGGGAGGCTGAGGTGAGGGGATTGCCTGAGCCCACAGGTTCAAGACCAGCCCGGGAAACTTGGCACAATCTCATCTCTACAATAAATCAAAAAATTAGCCGGGCACGGTAGCGCATACCTATAGTTATGGCTACTTGGAAGGCTGAGGCAGAAGGATTACCTGAGCCCAGCAGGTCGCTGCTGGGGTGACCATGAGCGTGCCACTGCATTCCAACCTGGGTGACGGGGTGAGACTCCAACTTAGAAAAAAAAAGTCAGAAGTTTAAGGTAGTACCATGTAACTTCTGTACTTAAGATGACTATATATGCAAAATGTATCTGTGCATACATGCATATATGTGTCTGTGTCTGATAAAAGGATGATGCTTTACACCCTTGTTTAGAAGAACAGTTCTACTGTATCTTTCTCCATTCCCATCCCAGCAAATTTGATCCTCTTTCTCCTTCCTGCCTTCTCTTCTTTGAATGAGTATACTTGAATGTGGATGAACAGGGCTGGGATATAAAAGATCACAGTCCCAATATGATGACACTTTCTCTAGGGAATTCGTGTGTAGGTTATATGTGTGGTAACAGTATGGCACGAGTGTATAACAGCAGCATCCTTGCTCTCACTGGTGTACAGTTCACAAACAACAGAAATGTATTTCATGTTTTTATGTCTGTGGCAGACTTCCATATCACCACATCCTAATCCATGGACCCCGTGAACATGACCTTATATGGTCTAAGAGGTTTGCAGATGTGGTGATGAATCTTGAAATGGGGAGATTCTCCTGGAATAGCCAGGTGGGCCCACTGCCGTCACGGTGGTCCTTATGAGATGGGTGCAAGAGGAGTCAGAATCAGAGGAGATGACATTGTGTGATGGATGACGGACGGCCGCAGAGGTTGGAGTGAGGTATTTTCAAAACAGGAAAAGGGGCCACCAGCCAAGAAACATAGGCAGCCACTTGAAACTGACATAAGCAAGGAAAGGGATTCTCCCTTCTGAGCTTCCAGAAGGAACCGGCACTTCCAAATCCTTGACCTGAGCCCAGAGAAACTGGTTTTGGAATTCTAACCTCTAAAAGTATAAGAAAATATGTTTGTAGTGTTTGAAGTCCTTAAATATGTGTTAATTTGTTACAACAGCAACAGGAACCTGATAAAATACAAAAATTAGTAAAAACAAAGAAATGTATATTGTTATGAAGCCCCTGAGATACAAGTCCCTATTTCCTTTCTAGAAAAAATCTTAATGGCATTGAGCCTCTTTTCACTGGGAATCTTCATCGTGTGGTTGATCTATTTCCATTTAAATTGCCTTTTTAACCGAGCATCTACTGTGAAATATGTAACTGCCAAATTCCTGGCTGTAACAGATTGCGTATGCACAGAGAAAAGCCAGTGTTTATGGGTAGTCATTCAAAAGTAATCAGATGAATTAAAATATTAGATTGGATGGACATTTCAAAGAAACCATCTTTTTTTCAACTTATACTCAATAGAAGCCTACATATTTCATAAGGTTTGTGTTACTATTATATTTAATCAGTAATATTATCTAGGTAGAAATTAAAGTATTTCCATTAAATAAAAAATTCTGAAGACAGTATTATCAGATCAGGAAAAATTCTAGGAATGCATCAACACATCTTAAGTACCTAACACAGTTTACTAATTAGTTGCTATTTATGATTAAAGTAATCCTTTTACATCATTTAATACTTCAAATTAAATACTTTTAAGGTAAATAAAAATAATTACCAATTCCAAATTGTTTAACAGCCAGAAATAACCACTTGTGGATCCATTAAGAATTTTTCATCTAAATCAGTGTTGGCCAACTGTGGCCTGAAAGCTAAGAATAGTTTTTACTTTTTTTTTTGAGTCAGAGTCTCACTCTGCTGCCAGGTTAGAGCAGTGGCACAATCACGGCTCACCCTAGCCTTGACCTTCTAAGCATAGGTGATCCTTCCCCCTCAGCCTCCCAACTAGCTGGGACTGCAGGCATGCGCAACCACACCTGGCTAATTTTTTTTTTTAATTTTTTTGTATAGCTGAAGTTTCACTATGTTGCCTAGGCTGATCTCGAACTCCTGGGCTCAAGCAGTCCTCCCACCTAGCCTCCCAAAGTACTGAGATTACACATGTGAGCCACTGTGCCCAGCCTACAGTTTTAAATAATTGAAGAAAAAAAATGAAAAGGAGATGGAAGGGAAATGGGATATTAGTCAAGAGGTACAGAGTTTTAGTTATGCAGGACAAGTTCCCTTGTACAACCTGGTGACTTAACAGTATTGTATCATATACTTGAAATTTACTAAGAGGGTAGATTCTAAGTATTCTCCAAAAAAAAGAAGAAATGAAAATGGTACCTGTGAGTGATGGATTTGTTAATTAGCTTGATATGTATATCAAAGCATCAACTCATGCACCTTAAGTATATACAATTTTTATTTGTCAATTATACCTCAGTTAAAGATACAGGAAATAAAAAATCAAGAAGAATGTCTCATGACCCATGAAAACCATATGAAATTTATACGTAAGCATCCCCACATAAAGTTTTGCTGGAACCCAGCCATGTCCATCTGCTGGCATCTTGTCTTAGAGTACTTTTACATTACAACAGTTGAGTCATTGCAACAAGTACTTGTGTCTCCACAAACCAAAAATATTTACCTTCTGGTCTTTTAGAGAAAAAGTTTGTGACCCCTGCCTGTTCTAAATGCCTTCCAAGCAGAAGCTCTTTTCATTCTAATATTACGATGCACGTATATTCTACACTCTGTAGGAGCGAATTCTGGTGCTGAGACACAACTTCCATATTTCCTGTGAGCCAGAGAGTGCTCCTGTGTTTTGCCAGGAACAACAGTTGATGCCCAGAGGGACAGAACCTTCATTGTAGGGCAAGACTTCAAACTCTATAAAGAAAAGATGAAGTTATTTTATAGATTGTTAGGACTTATGTTTGAATGGTAAAACTACCTTTTGTATGTGTTTTTGTTTTGTGATGGAATCTTGCTCTCACCCAGGCTGGAGCGCAGTGGTGCAATCACAGTTCACTGTGATCGAACTCTTGGGATCAAGTGATCCTTCTGCCTCAGCCTCCAGGTAGCTGGGACAACAGACATGTGCCACCACACTCGGCTAATTTTTTTAATTTGTTATAGAGCCAGGGATCTTGCTATGTTGCCCAAACTGGTCTCCATCTCTGGCCTCAAGCAGTCTTCCTGCATCACTGGGATTACAGACATCTGACTCAAAATGATGTTTTAACTCTAACTTGAATAGTTTAATATTTGCCGGAAAATTGAAAGTTTACTCTTGGGGGAGAGACCTAGAGGTGCTTTCTTTCTAGCACCATGAGATTGGGTTTGTATTTGGTATCATTATTTGTCATAGCTGTCCGTTTTGTTTTGTTTTTTTATCAGCTACAGTCCTCTTTAAATTTTTTCTTTTGGAACAGGCGAAGTATTTCCCATTATAAAAATTAGCATCTCCATATTTTGACCTGTATATTCATCAGAAGGTGACCTAATAAATTAGCACCATCTGAGAATATAAATAGCATTGAATTTTGTTTAGTGTATTGTAACAGTATGGGTTGGCTAATTAATATATGAACCCTCAACTTAAAATGTTTTTTTTATGCACAATTTGCATATACACCCTTGAGCATCTCAAATCTGAAAATCCAAAGTTTGGAGCACCCCCAAATCTGAAGCTTTTTAAGGCACCAATACTACGCTCAAAAGTCATGCTCAAAGGAAATGCTTACGGGAGCACTTCAGATTTTGGATTTTTGGATTGAGAGGTTCAACTGGTAGGTGTAACGCAAATACTCCAAAATAAAAATTTTTTAAAAATCCCAAATCCGAAACACATCTGGTCCCAAGCATTTCAGATAAAGGATACTCAGTCTGTACTAGAATTGAAGCTTCTGCCACATGCACGTGTTTTGCTGAAGCTGTTGTGTTTAAATGCTACCTGGTTTATGGCGCAAAGGCGGACTGTATTTTAGTGGATGTCAGAGGAATTAGCAGAATACTTTAATTTATGATCTTCTCATTGTGCTTTCTCTGTGTCCTGGGTTTCAGGGAGTATGTGAGGGGATGGGATAAAATGAACATGCATGCCTTATCACCAGTCATGTGCAGGGGACAGTTCGACCTTTGGAAGAAGTGGTTTTCCTCCCCAGGTCTGGCACAGAAAGTTTTGTTGGTCGTGGTGAATGCCTCTTAGCTGAGCCTTTCTGGCCAGCACGAGATGATGATGTCAGCTTGCTTTACAGACATTTTCCCTTTCTTTGGCCTGTAACTGGGGCAGCAGATGGCTGTCTGATGTACAGGTTGTCAGACTGAGATCTGACTTGTCGCCCTGGGGAATGGTCACTTATGAACAAGCAAACCAGGTCAGCGGTTTGAATGTAAAGTGACGGACTGACACTGAGTGGCAGAGACATAGAGATTTCTGGTTCTGTATCTGATAAATTTCTGCCATTTAATGGTAACTTAGTTACATGATTTGGATACTCTGATTCTCGTGAGATGACAGAAATAAAAGCATATTCTAAGAGTGCAGCCACATTGTAGAATCCAGTTTTAACTGCTTTCCCAAAACACAGCCTGAGCGTGTGTGTGTGGGTTGCTATAGAAATGGTGGTTACTGAACCAGCTCCATATCATGTATGATGCATACGTAGCAGACACTCAGGAATACCCAGGCATAATTGGCCTGTCGTAGAGTTGTCTCTGCTTCTGACGGTGAAGGTTCCTGTTGATGCTATGCTCGTTTAATTAGGCCTTTTAGGTAAGTCCCGGCCACTTCCTCTTGAAGGTGGAGCTTGATTTAAAACACAGATCTAAGATTTTTTTTCCTATTTCATTGAATTTGGGGAAGTGGGATGGGCGGCAGTAGTAGGAGCTCTTAAAACACTAAATTACGTTTATAACCTTAAGAAGAGGAAACTAATATTACTGAGCATGTGAACTGTGGGCTTTGGGTGATAATGATATGTCGATGTAGGTCCATCTGTTGTAGCCAAGGTACCACTCTGGCAGGGGTTGTTGACAGTCTGGGAGGCTGTGAATGTGGGGGCACAGGGTATGTGGGGAATCTCCGTACCTTCTTCTTAATGTTGTTATGAACCTAAAAGTGCTCTTTAAAAATAGTCTTTAGCCAGGCACGGTAGCTCACACCTGTAATCCCAGCACTTTGGGAGACCGAGATAAGAGGATTGCTTGAGCCTAGGAGTTTGAGACCACCCCGGGCAACACAGTGAAACCTTATCTCTACAAAAAATTTATTTTAAAAAGCCAGATGTGGTGGTGCGCACCTGTAATCCCAACTACTCAGGAGACTGAGGCGGATGGATTGCCTGAGCCCAGGTTGCAGCGAGCTCTGATCGCACCACTGTGCTCCAACCTGGGTGACAGCATGAGACTCCCCCCAAATAAATAAATTAATTAAGTACAGTATTCTATAATTATTATTGTAATACTGGATTACCTTTGTATATATCATAAGCCACATGTCTAGATGGAAGAACTCAGATTAAAATACTGAGGTGTAGTGATTGAATTACAAGGATGAACTATACTATACTGTGTTGGCAAAAGAACGAAAAAAGGGGAGTTCATTTATCTAACAATTAAGCCTATATGTATGTGCATGATGTTGATTTTAGAACCGCATGTATCATCTTTCCCCCTCCCAGGTAGAACTGGTACAGTAGTTAAGGTTATTAAACAAAAGAGGATATCAACTTAGCTATTGAAGTGTACTATCAGCATATCCTTAAGAAAGCTGTTATTTGAAATAAGCCTCTTTACAGTGCAGGCTATTGCTTAGAAACAAAGAAATAATTCTCAAGAAAAGAGTCTCTGTTTTCCCAGATGTTAAAATCACCCTTAAGTGAATTTGGCTTTCTTGAGATACACAGGAAGAAAAAAGGGCAGTTTACCTACAGAGAAAGCAGATCTGATCTGAGTGATTACAGTTAGCAGAGAACACCATTAAGTGGTGACTTAATTTGGGCAATGCCGACAGTCCAGTGGAAACTTAGTGTTGCCAAAGATCTTGGTGGCCGGAGGGTCAGCTGTGATTTGTCTTTTGAGACACAAATTGGTATCGTTGGCCACTACGGCCCCTTAAGCATCCCAGTTGCACTGTTCTGCTCCTGGTATCCGGACGGAGTGGAGAAAGGCCAAGTAGCACGTGTACCACCCTTGGGAGAAGAACGAAGCTGAGTGATCTCAGAACATGGCCATTTGTTTGTCAGTGTTGCCTAGCAACTCAAAAAACAACCTTGTAGTATCAGACCATTCCTAAGCATCGTTAGGCCTTTCGAGTGTGTGTCTCACCCCCAAAATTTGAATTTTCAGAAAATAATACCATCACACTAGCTCGAACAGAGTGTGGTTCAGAGGGCACTTTTGTTGTAAAATCCTGTTCTTAGGGACTTTGTTTATTGTTGTTGATTGTTTGTGTTTGAGTCAGGATCTCACTCTGTCACCCAGACTAAAGTACAATGGCATGATCACAATGGTCACAGCTCTTACAGCTTCAACCTCTTAGGCTCAGGTGATCCTTCTGCCTCAGCCTCCTGAAGAACTGGGACTACAGGTACACACTACCATGTCCAGCCCATTTTTGAATATTTTTTTAAAGATGAGGTCTCACTATGTTGCCCAGTCTAGTCCCCAGCTCCTGGGCTCAAGCAGTCCTCCTGCCTCAGTTCTCAAAGTGCTGGGAGTACAGGTGTGAGCCACCACACCCAGCTTGTTTTCTTAAAGTATCCTTTTATGTAGAACCAGTGGTCTTAGAGTATAGACATCAGTGTGTTCCTTCTGAAAGGAGATGTGTCTTATTTTGCTGTCAGCTCATAATTGCCACTCATGGAGTATTCACTTTGCGGATGATCTGTGCCAGATTTGTATCTTCCTACTGGCCTTTCCAGCCCTCTAGAAGCTTTAGGGCCCCCTTGGTTTGCAGCCATTTGGCCTAGATTTCAACTATGGCATCAAACATGCCATTCTAATATCAGCCTGGGTAAAAAATAATTGAGGCGAGTCAAGTCACCATAATTTATTTCAGAACCAACAATTTTGTAAAATGCCATCTGTCTTTCAGTGACCTCCATTTGAATGGGTGGTGAAAAGGTAGAGATATTTTTGTAGCTGTGATGATTGCACTGGTAACTCTAGTGAACTGAAGAGAGGCAGCCCGGCAGCTGAGATAGCCTAGACTTGAATACTGGCTCCTCCCCGGTTACTAGTTGTGTTATGTGACCTTAAGCTAGTCCTTTTGCTTTACTGGGCCTCAGTTTTATCATCTATAAAATGGGTTAATCATAGCGCCAGTCCCTCCCTCATAGAGTTGTTGTGAATGGAGTACATTTCCAACAGTGCCTGACTGCCTTGGTAAAAGGCTCTGTATGTCTTAGCCGTTATTTTTATCATCAGTATTGCTATTATTTAGCCCATATATAGTTTGTGATTTTTTTTAAAGCAAAATATAAAAGGATAGTCACAGCAAAGTCTCCTGATGCCCTTAAATGTAATATCCCAGTCTCAGCAAAGGCCAATACTGAACTGGATTGCTCCACCATCCAGTCTGATGGGTCAGGGCCGTGCTCTACTAGTTGTTCCATATTTGGAAATGGCATTGTTTGGGATTGAACTTCCAAATATCCCTGAAGTTCAGAATAGGTGGTACCTTTTAAGTGAGCAAAGCCAGGAGCATAGGTCTCCTGGTGTGCTGAGCGAGGGTTTATCTCATGGGTGAACCTGGTGGCTGCCCAGGTCTGTGCTCTCCTTCCTCCCCGCTGAACATCACTGGTCTCTGCAGCAACCTGTGTTGTTGTCCTCACCTGGATCCTGGGAAGTGATGCAGATCCCAGATGTCTGCAGTTTCCTGAACAAGCTTCAGTGTTTCCCATGGGAGCCTATAAACCCAGAGGACTTCTTTGAGGTCTGGAAATTGCAAGAATTTTCAGGTTTGGAGTTTGGGTCTTAATAATGATCTTTTAAAACTGAACTTGAAAATATTCTACATCGTCTGGATTCAGTATAGAATTTAAAACTATCAGACACAGTAAGTCCCCTACATACAAACATCCAAGCTACGAGTTTTCAGAGATGCAAATGTGCATTCGCATGTCCAATCATGTAGGTTAGTTCACGTGTCTGGTGTACATTGTCATGTGTGTGCATCCTCTACAAGTGATTATGCCTCTGTGTACTTTACTGTGCAGTATTGTGTAGAGTACAGTAGTGCCTTATCTTTATTTCAAGCTAAGGATGTCCAGATATAGCTGGCACAGTACTGTCTAGTGAATTGTTGGGTACCTAGGTTAACTTTGTTGGTTTCATGAACAAATTGGACTTATGAATGCACTCTCAGAGTGGAACTTGTTTGTATGTAGGGGACTTACTGTAATGTCAGTGCCTGAATTTGCATTTATGAACAGACTATTTGGTAGAATGGGACTGGTAAGAACTGAGCAGTGTAGACATAATATACAAACGATACAACGCCAACATATTAGGGAATTAAGTTCATGAAGGAAGGAAAGGTTTACGTAAGTTCAGCTTGAGAAAGGCAGGGGAGATTGAATTACAATCACGTCAAGCTGAGAAGAAGCCCCACCTAGCCATTGATGTCACGCTTATGTTCCCAGTTTCAGTTCAGTAATGTGTTGTCTTTCACGCCATTAAGTCGATGTTTTTCATTTGAATTTTATTTTGAAACTATAGCCTTGTTTCTGCTCTTCTTGTAGTTTGTTTTGGTCTTATCCTTTTGTATGAGCCATATGCCCTTTTACATTAGCACTTACTTAACACATGTTATGATCTTTTGAAACAGGGTCGACACTTAGTAGGGAAACTGGATTTTTTTTTTCTTTTGAAACTGGTTTTGTTCACTCACCAGGTCTGAAAATTCTCAAATGTTAGAGGTGGGCTTGTTCTTGAGCAAATTACTAAGGTCTCCAGACCTAATGTTTCTAGTCTCGAATATGAGATCTATAAAACCTACCTGCCAAAGGCTGTCCAAGAGTCAAGCATAATAATATGCATGAGACACTCAGCACAGGACACTGCTAAAAGAAGGAGGGAGACAGGAGGGACAAGAGGCACACAACCATACACTGGGTACCAGGTCCATTTTCAGGGGGCGAGAGGACCCACTAGAAGCCCAAACCTCACCTGCACGTAATTTATGTATGAGTAAATCCTCACTGTACCCCACAACTCTAAAATATAACAAATTTTTTTTAAAACACCCAGCACATTGCCAGCCATGTGTTATATTCTTAATATCATGGTTCTTTTTGACCCTTCCCCTTGAGTCATCTCTTTAAAATTGTTTGTACACACACATGTACACATACTCACCCCTGAGCACACTCGGTATATACAGAACACAGTACATTAGAGGTTTCTGTAGAAGCACCCTGGCATGCTCTGACTTATGACACATCGAGGTGGTTGTATGTGGCAGCCCAGCCATTTCAATTTGCAGTTTGAAGTTTGCCTAAATTGAAGGTGAAGAAAAATAGTATCACAACTCAGATTAATTAGGAGAAACCATTTTTAAAAATCTATTCATTCTTAGCTGAGCTCATCTATTAGGAGAATAGGTATTCCCATAAACTGACATTTTTCATCTTATTCTCAAAAAAAAAAAAAATAAATCCCGGGAGGCAGGGGACTACCATCTTTCTTTATCAAAAAGAAACTGAAGCCAGACACAGTTCCACATGCTCACTGGACAGCCTAAGGATCAGAGAAGGGGAGCACAAAGCATGATTTCCTTCAGACTCCAAATCCCCTTCCTTTTCTAACATATCAGAGTTGTGTGCGTCCCTGCTTCAATGCCAAGACTTAAAGTGGCTTAATAGAATAATGAACCCATCTGGGAATACAAAACAGCGACCCGTTCCCAGATGTGTTTTGTTTGGCCCATCCATTTGGTTTGGGGATATTTATTTGTTGTGTTTGAACTTACTGCCAACATTAGAAAATGGGAAGATATCCCATGGAATTCTATTTCTGGCTTCTCTTGGGGGGGAAAAATCGAACCATTTATTTGGTCAGCAAATATTTATTGAACATCTTCTTCATGCCAGACATGACTCTGTAGTAGGCTCTTGGGATAAAGCAATGGCAAAGCAAGTCAGGAAAGAATCCTGTAATTATGTATAATTATGGAACTATTGTTCTAGAAGGAGACAAGACAGTGAACCAGTTTACCTCAGATGGCTTAGGTACTGCAAAACAGATAAGCAGAATGATGTTAGAGAGAGTGACTGGTAAGAGCCTTTGGAGAAGGTGACATTCAAGCTGAGACCCAAAAGATACCCATGAGCCCAGTGTGGGAATATCTTATCTTAGGGTCAGAACAACGTGAGCTTCAAGAATGGTTAACGCAGACATCTCAAGCTTGGAACCAGCCTAGTCACTACATAGCACTTTCCCTCTTAACAAGGACACAATGGCATCTGTGTAGGCATATGAGTTTGCTGGCCCCTGGCCTGTCATCTGACAATATCAGAAATGTTTCAAGCACTGGCCACCCAGTCGATGCACTGCGACCACATTGTGGGAAATGGCATCAGGGATTTCTGAAAGAGTTGCAATCAGCGACCCGTTCCCAGAAAAGGGCAGATAACTGAGTGCTGCTTCTCGGAGTGAGCAGAGTGGCCAAAGGAGTGGCAGCAGCGCTTGTTAGAACTACACTCAGGGCCAGGCCCAGTGGCTCAGCCTGCCATCCCAGCACTTTGGGAGGCTGAGTTGAGTGGATTGCCTGAGCCCGCAGGTTCGAGACCAGCCTGGGCAACTTGGTGAGACCTCGTCTCCACAATAAATTTCTTTTAAAAAATTAGCCGGCAGTGCATGCCTGTACCGCCTGTAGTTCCGGCTATTTGGAAGGCTGAGGTGGAAGGATTGCCGGAGCCCAGTAGGTTGACGTTGGAGTGACCGTGAGCGTGCCACTGCACTCCAGCCTGGGCGACAGAGTGAGACTCCAACTCAAAAAAACCAAAAAACAAAAACCTACACACTCAGGGTTGTGCCCCAGACGTGCTAGATCAGTATCCACTCTTCCCAAGATCTCCATGTTAACAAGCTCTTCAGCAAACACAGATTGGGAGCATCCAACTACATCTCTCCAGATGTTTGTAACTTCCTTGATGGGGCCGGGTGTAGTGGCTCACAGCGCTTTGGGAGGCTGAGGAGGGAAAATGACTTGAGGCCAGGGATTTGAGACCAGCCTGGGCAACAGCAAGATTCTGTCTCTTAAAAAAAAAAATAGCCTGCTGTAGTGTGTGCCAGCTACTTAGGAGACTGAAGTGGGAGGATTCCTTGAGCCCAAGAGTTCGAGGCTGTGGTGAGCTATGATCACACCACTGTACTCCAGCCTAGGCAATAGAATGAGACCGTATCTAAAGAAAAATTTTTTTTCTCTGTTATGCTAGCCTTTATTCCGAGTGATTTTTCTAATACTGGGGACTGATGACTGTGCCACCCACATCCTAGTCTGCTTGCCCCACCCGATTCTGCTGACATGTAATTGCAAGATGAGTATTGGACTTAGAAGGCAGTGAACAAAATTCCTCCCCAGATGGGGCTCACACACTGATACTGCTTTCTGGAAATTTATATATACTGATTATAAGTTTAAAATTCTCTCATTAAACTTTATCAATACCATTATGTATCTTAGTACTTCTGGCTATCTATTTAAGGCATAAGCTTTCTATTAGTCTGCCAGAATCTTTATGGCTTCCCATAACTGTGTCTTTCCTAAAACTTGTTTCAGTAAGTCTTGTGATAGCTCAGCTAAAGCTTAAAGGAAAAAAAAAATCAGTTGCTTAGATTAAATTTATTTTTAAGAATCTCTTTCTTGAAAACTACCCTAAAAATAACCAGAGAATATGTTGCAGCTGAATACAAAATCATCATTTTAATTTCTAAATATTCAACATATCTATGACTTCATGCCTTGAACAGAAGGTCATTGGTAATAGAGAGTTGCCCTTAATTTTATTCTTATTTAAAACAGTCCTGAAATGTACTTGCCCAAAGCTACAAGAATCCAGTCATCTGCACATAACTTTTGCCCTTCAGTTTGATTGCTTTCAACAAGAATGATTAGATAATTGCCATCGGGCAAATGCTTTGCTATATAATTAACAAGGAATGTTTACTCCTCACAGAGAGCTCATGGAAAAATAATTTCAAAGAAGGGAACCTAGCTATTCAAAGCCTTAGATTTTAATTTTTTAAAAAGGGGGGCGGTGGCTACCTGATGATGTCTTAAATGTCGAAATTGTCACTATTTCTGCCTTATTGATGAAAGTAGTTTAAGGGCTGATGGATTTTTATATTTTGATTTTAATGTAATCCTGTACCAGTTCTGTTAAATCACACAATACAGTAGACTTAGGCCTTAATACTTGTTTGTGTACAATTGCTAGAAAATTAGAGGTCGTATCTTAAGATAATATAGATGAAAGCCTTGAAAAGTAAGCTAACTGGTTTCTAGAGACATGTAGCACATTAGGGAATCTGGGAAGGCCCGATGATGATGATGATCTGAGAAGGTCTTGGGGATTGTGACAATGACAACGATGATGAGTGTTGGCCATAGATCCAAGAGGTGCATACCTCTTGAGAAGGTCGTTGCCCAGAGCTATCGAATGCTTACTCCGTGCAGATGAGTGAGCCAGAACCAGCACAGCCCAAGCGAGCTGGTGATGGGGCATGGCCCACAGCTGAGAAGCCGCTGCCTGCTGGCCACGTCCATTGCCTACTTCAACACAGGTGACTGCCCCTCTCAGCATAAGTGTTCCCAAAGGTGTGGGTATGGAAGTGGACGGTGTCAGTAATTGCCTTTTAAGTGGGATGGGATTTCTGAGTGGCTGTGGAATTCCTTCCTGAGTCCCAGCTTGTAGACCCAGCATACCTTACTCCAGCCACTTTCAGGAAAACTATGTCAGAATACATTAGCTGTAAGAAGTGGAACACCCAACCACAAGTGTTTAAGTGACGAGGCTGGTTACTGTCTACATGACAAGGGAAACGTGACACAGGCAGCACCGGGATTGCTCTAGTGGCTCAGTGATGTCGCAAGGGATGTGCAGTTCCTCTTCTGTATCCTCCTCAGCATGTCTTCAGTGCACACAACTAGAAGTGGCAAAGTTGGAATATAACATTCAGGATTATCTCATGCCAGGAAAGTGGTGTGGTCTGTGAACGCTTTATGGCGCTGGGCGTTACCTGCCCCGTGTTCTGAGGTCTGACATGATCACAGATCTCACCGTAAACCAGAGACGTGTGTTGCTTTATAAGAGCTGCTTGGCTAGGCATCAACTCCTGTGTATACCCCGTTAATGTGTGAGTTTCACTGACAGTTTTCTTTTCAAAATCAATAGTGCTCCTAGTGTCAGATCCTTCTGCTTGTTACCCAATATTGAGAAAGGGTCCTATCCTGTCACAGAAGGGTTTTCCAGCAGAATAAATGTGCCAGGCAGGAAAAGCAAGGGAGCTCTAGTCTCCTTAGGTTGTATTCAAATTAGATGTATTTTGGACCCTTTTTTTCATATTTTAGAATTCTCTTCCCTTTTATTAGCCATGTGTTAAATTTTTGAACTCACTTTTCTTTATATTTTGCAAACAGAAGTTGATATCACCATTGCTTGGTAACCAAGCACAAAAGCAGCTTCCTTGGTGACTGCTGGGAGACCCTGTCAGATGACAGGCGAGCAGGAGGCATATCTTTTCCAGCCTGTCAGTTATTATGTGTGATAATCCCTGTAGTTAAATGTAGCTTCCAAATTAAGAATGCAGTGAGCCTTGCCATTGTGCTAAAGGCATAACTGACTCATTTTCAAAAAATTCAGATGATATTTCAACAAATGATCTCTTCTTGAAAATATCTCTGAAAGGTAAACTCTAAAGCATAATAATTCAGGCAAAGGCGAATGTCAGCATGTGGTATTGAAAAAAAAACCATATATATGTATCCCAAAGCTGGACATGGTGGCTCAGGCCCGTAATCCCAGCCATTCTGGGAGGCGGAGACCAGAGGATTGCCTGCGCCCAGGGGTTCAAGACCAGCCTGGGCAACTTGGTGAGACCTTGTCTCTACAATAAATCAAAAAATTAGCTGGACATGGTGGCACACGCCTGTAGTTCCAGCTACTTGGAAGGCTGAGGCAGAAGGATTATCTGAGCCCAGCAGGTCGAGGCTAGGGTGACCTGAGCATGCCACTGCACTCCAGCCTGGATGACAGAGTGACACTCCAACTCAAAACAACAAAAAAATCCTGGATTCGGGTTCAGGATACCACTGTTCCACATCTGGTGTTCTCTGTCCCTCATGCTGCCTGTGTTTTTTTAGACACAGCTATGATAAGGTGGGTTGTCTGATTCCTGGTAGCATATGACCCTAGGAGGGAAACTGGGGGATTGGTGGGGGGTGGTGAGGAACAGAACTGATAGCAGATCACCAGTAACAGAAAGCCCTCAGAAAGAAAATCACACATAAGGGAAAGTAGGAGTGTTTAGCATAAGAGCAAACAACTCCATAATGTTAACCTCTGTATTCTTAAGGGCATCCATATGTCAGAACCCAGCATTGTAATTGATTGTAATTCATGACCCTGAATTATCAAGAAAAATCCAAATTGCATTCACTTTTGTAAGGCAGGAATAAATGATATGTTTTAGAATTTTCATAAGCTTCCTTTTCAATTTTTGGCAAAAAAGACTTAAGTTATATAGAAAAGTAGCTTCCAGACAGTCTGTTCAGAAAGTTATCCTGGGGGGTTGCCTTGGAAGGGGCTTCTCTTCACTCTCATGCAGAGTTCCTTACTTTTTTTTTTAATCTGTTTTATGTATTTGTTTCTGCTTAAGTTTCCATTAAAGAAAAAGACTACAAATGCTTTAAAAACTATTTGAAAACCAGTGATCTAAAAATTTTAGTAATGTAGAATTTCATTCCTTAATGCCACCAGAGACATCACCCTGTAACCTCACACACACACACACACACACACACACACACACACACACACACACACACACACACACACACAGACACAGTGATAGACGTGGCCACAGGCCTTTGTCGGGGCAGAGAGGCACATGTCACCCAGCTGACTCCTGAGGTCCCTACTCCACAGCCAGGTCGGCGCAGCCTCAGTGGTACGGCTTTTGCTGGATGAAGCCAGCAACCTGGCCGGGCCATGGGGCGGGACAGAAGGAGGTGTAGGGTCCTGCCTGTCTTCACCAGATGACCCCACCTTGAGTCCACACATCCCAGCAGTTACCTCAACTGCCTGCTTGTGAAGAGGACCCTGAGGGGAAGTGGCAAGTACCTGGAGGAGGCTGGGGAAGGGCAGAAAGAGAAAAACTCAGAAGGAAGTGGGTCTGAGCAGGCGGCTGTCATCGTGACATTAGGGCTGCTCTGAATCACACCACAAGGAGAGAAGCTTCAGCAGATGTCTTGCCCAAAGATCATCCTGAGGCATCCCGGGGCTGGCCACACCCAGGGGCAGGTGGGCAAGGGGCAGAGACAAGCTAGAAACCCTGCAGCTGGAACTTTCTGTGGTCCATGCGGCAGAAGCAACCTGGTCCTTCCCTTGCTCTGAGCAGTGCCTGTGGCCCCCCACGTGAGGAGAGGGCTCGCTCCCTGCTCGCAGCACCCGCAAACCCGTAACTTACTCAACAGAAGAGACCGTACAGAGGTTGGTTTGTTCTGTCTTGGTATCACCAGTAAAGAATCCAAGCCCTGGCACCTGCTCCTTCAGTGGGGAACCATGCCTGTCCACAGCTGCATCAGGATTGCAGTACTGTGAGGCATGTGTTTCTAGTACACAGTTCGTCCATTCTTGTATTCCCTGTGGCTTATTTTATCCACAAAACACAGAAAGCTAGAAGTTTTGTTTTGTTTGCCAGTAACAGCCAGATTGTCAATTCCCAAAAGAGTGTCACACTTCAGTCTCTTTCACCTCTTCCCCAGCTGGCTCTGTTCCCTTTAGTGTGAAAGGGCACTGTCCCAATCTCAGTCATGCTTCCGCAGGGATCTCTTTCCTGCCGACCCCACCCGGCCTTTCACAGAAGGTTAGTGATGTTATTTTTTGGCCTGCGCCTGTAGCTTTCACTCATGCTGAAGTACTATCAAGTACTTCATGGATATTTCTAGGGGCTGAGGAGAGTACAAAAGGAATATGAGACAGGCTTAAAGTCCAGTAGGAGAGATAAGGCCTAGAACCACAGGTTAGCCACTGAAGGCAACACATGTTTTTGGAAGGTAAAGGATGCAGTGACCTTTACCCTAAGGAGTGCCCAGATGTGGAATATCCACATGTACTGAAAAGGCCTCTGGAAAACACGTGGCTTGATTTGAATCTTGAAAGTCAGGTAGATTTGTTTGTTTGTTTGTTTGTTTATTTTGAGTCAGGGTCTCACTTTTTTACCCAGGCTGGTGTGCAGTGGCACACTCATGGCTCACTGCAGCCTTGACCTATTGAGCTCAGGTGATCCTTCCACTTCATCCTCCTAAGTAGCTGGGACTACAGGCGTGTACCACCATGCCTGGCTAATTTTCTGATTTTTTTTTTTTTTTTGGTAGAGACAAGGTCTTGCTTTGTTGCCTAGACTGGTCTTGTACTCCTGGACTCAAGTGATCCTCCTGCCTTGGCCTCCCAAAGTACAGGGATTACAGCTGTGAGCCACCACACTCAGCCAACAGGTAGATTTTTAGAAGAGAGAAAAACATTCACTCATTAGCAGACCCTGAACATTTGCCATAATACTATAAAAAAGGGATTGGCAGTAGCAGGTCATTGTCAGGGAGTGGGGGATGGAACACATAACATCAATAAGGGTACCTGATCTCAAACCAAGCAAAGTGGGGACCAAAGGGAGGCACACACTTTACCTGTACAAGGACCGCTCGTATACCTAATACTGAATTGTACCCCACACCTTTAACATTAAAAAATAAATAAATAAAAATAGAAAGAAAAAAAAAGGAAGAGAGAAAAACATGAAATTGGAGTCATGTTGCAGGCAAAGTCTCAGACTTGGATCAAAATGTGTATTGTGAGGACTGACCCAGCAAGGACTAAGCAAAGGCAAGGAGGTGGTAGGGTCAGGAGACAGGAAGAGCTGTGACCACGTGTGCTGTTTCCAGGGTCCTGGTGGCCTCTATTGCTCATTCCAGGGGAAGCCCTTCCTGGGCAGACTCTAAATCCTTTTCTTGGCCCAATTGCTCCTTCCCCCTCGCCCTTCCATGCCCACTGCTCACACCTCTGTGCATGCTGTCCCCTTTGCCCACATGTCCTCTCCTTCTTTCCCCTGGCCCTCGCCCCTCCCCATCACTAGCCCCTGCCTGTTCATCCATGCTAAACTCATCCCAAGCCTTCTCCACCTACCCTAGGAGACACTGTTCCTTGCTGGACTCCCAAAGCAGCTGTGTCTTCTTCCGCTGGTGACCTTTCTGATATCCACCCCACTGTGGGCCTTCCGGGCTCCACTGGGGGACTTGTTGGGGAAGAGGGGTCCGCCCATTTGGTTTGTCCTAAATACAACATAGAGATATTTGAAAAGGCTCCTTCCATTGATTTTCTCGTAGAAGGTAAGGGCAACTTGGGGAGAAAGGTGGGTGTTGACTCCTGAATGAGCGGACTTAGGACTGAGCTTCCAGCTCTTATCCTCTGGGCCCCGTGCCACCTAACCTCATATCTGCTCCATTTGATGAGCAGTGACTCAAGAGTCCAATCTGGGGGAAACTGCAAACCGAAGAATGCACAGCCTCTTCCTGGCCAATGCAGAGATGCTGGCAGTACCCTGCTGTGGGCCAGCACATGGGCGTGGACGTGGTATGTAAGTATGAGCTGAGCAGGAGCCAGACGTAGCCCAGAGGAGGTACTGTAAGCAGACGCAAATACGCCACTTTCTACCCTCAGGGAAACTCTTTCCAGCAGAGAAACCCTTTTTGTTAATGTGCCAAGCCTTCCCTGTGGAACTAAGTGATCCTCTGAGCCACTACACCATCTCTGGACTTCAAGAACTGGATCTGAACTGGGCATCCTCACTCTCATACTCACATTAGAAACCCTCTCACTTAGGTTCTGCTCCAACTTGAGCCCAAATCATCCAGGGCGGTGATCATCCATGGCATGGGAAGGTCAGGGAACTAGGCCCTCGCTGATGCCTGGCCCCTCCCACCTTCCCCCTTTGTGCAGCTGCCATGTGAGAGGGGAGGGGCTGCCATGGGAGGCATTTCCATGGGCACCTTTCCGCCCACTGCATTTGAATGTTGCCATGGCAACTGATAAGGCTTCAAAGCAGCTCAAGTGGTGTTTCTTTCTTCAGGGGGAAAAACATCCCCTATTGCTACCTCCGTGATGCGTATAGCTAGGAGAGGCAAGCATTTGGAGATGGGGGTGGGGGGGTGGACCACAGTCACATATTGCATAGTGATGCTTGGGTCAATGACAGGTCACATATACAACCATGATCCCATGAGGTTACAACTCTGTTTTTCCCATACCTTTTCTATGCCTAGAGATGTTTAGATATACAAATACCCTGCACGTGTTACAGTTGCCTGCAATACACGCTGTACAGGTTGGTAGCCTAGGAGCAATAGGCTAGATCATCTAGCCTGGGTGTGTAGTTGGCCACACCATCTAGGGTTGTATGAGTACACTCCACTCTTGATGCTTATACACTCCACTCTTGATGCTTGTACACATTTCTCAGAATGTATCCCCATTGTTAAACGATATATCGGGTGCATAGCGTGTCCATTTAGGCATTGAGTGCTATAGGATCACCCACATGGTCATTTCAGGTAGAGATGATTATAGGAGCAGGACAAGCCATGCAGGAGCCTCATATGTGCGTGCCTCTGGGCTGGTGGGTCAAGGTGGGTGTGTGTGAACTGTGGTGGGGCTCAGCCAGCCTCACCCTTGTCTTCTGCCCGCAGCTGCCACCACAGGCCTCAGGGGGAGGCTGTCTGAGGGTGAGCAGGTGAGCCCGGTGAAAGGTGTCCACTTTTGGCTTTGAATCAGCCTGACAACCTTGGGCAAGTTAATCTTCAGTGAATCTGCTCCTAGACACTTCACAACATAAAGGTGCAGTCAAAGCCTGGAAAGGTTTATTGTTCAATGCAGCATGGTTGGGCGGAAGAAATAACACCAGCCTTGAGGTCAGACAGCCCTCAGTTCTGTCCCTGCTTGGCTCTCTACCACCCAGAGGCCTTGGGAAAATGTGTTAACTTGCCAGTCTTCAGTGTTCTCATCCAAAAAGGGAAAATAAGTCCTACTCTGTAGGGTTGCTGTGAGAATTATAGATCATGTATTCAAAGACACGTACACTACAGATAGCTAGTACCTAACGGGTGTTCATTAATGTTAAATACTAGTTAAAATACCTGGAAGACAGAGCCTAGACCTTGACTTATTCGGTGTTCCCCAGCATCAGAACTAACTGGAAGCTTTTTAAAATACTCAAGCCAAGGTAACTGACCAAAATTTACAAAGATAGGATCAAGGACTCTGTATATTTTTAAAAATATCCCTAGGTAATTCAGATATACATAGGGTGCCCCCCAAAAATGTAGACACATTTTAAAAAAGGGAAAAACTACTAAAATTGTAATACTCACTATATACCATTAACAAAAGATTAGCCCAATCTTTTAAGCGAACATCATACTATACATGGCTCCTGTAATTCCATTCAACTTTGAAAAAGTAATACATAGATAGCATCGCTTAAAATGTGTATCCATTTTCTTGGCACCCCCCAGTATATAGCCTGTGATTCAGGATAGGCAATATGCTTTGAACATGGATAGAGCTGGATTCCTCTCCTTTATTCTACTGCCACTAGCCCCTGTCATGCTGCCCCATGTGTGTTCTGCTTCTGAACTCCACAGGCTTCTGCTAAAATGATCTGTGTTTGGAAGGAGGAAATAGTTGATAAAGTAGCTAGGAGTAATTTAACCAAGAAGGCAAAGAAACACTCAAGTTACTCATCTTTTCTCTGAAGGGAAATTGCAAAGACTTTCTGCAGAAAGCAGTCTGAGGTCCCTAGATCACAATTTGGCCATCTTGGTTGTCTTATGGGTTAGACACGTGACATTTAAGGTGACTTTTGCAATAGACTTGAGCCTTACCTAGGAGTTTAGTGTGCATATCACTAAAGTTCCTTTGTGAATCCCACAGGAACGTGGCTGAAGAGTGGTCTGGGTCTTGTGCACCAGGAGGGCAGCCAGCTGACGTGGACGTACATTGCCCCCCAGCTGGGGTACTGGGTAGCAGCCATGTCCCCTCCCATCCCAGGTAACATGAAGCCATCACTTGCGATTATTGCAGATTGATTTCTTTGGTCTTTGAGGGTCCAGGCTAAATATGCTTTTGGAAATAACTTTTAGCAAGACGATCACATCTTATTCACAATGGTTAAAAGTGTGAAAACAAAATGATGTCAAGGAGGTATTTTGTGAGGGTGGGGGAGTTCTGGTTAGAACTCTCCCATCTAGGATAAGAATAATGTATAGGAAATAGTCTTGTCTCGTGGCCCTGTTTTGCTCAGACAGCTGCCATAGGGAATTTTAACCAAAAGCCCACAGAGGCTAGTAAGACCTCCTCCCTAATTCCTGAAACAGCTGTGGCCTGGTGTAAGAGAACATGTAAGGCTAAGTGGAGGCACTAGCAGCAAGTCACCATCGTGGTGGGGCATTTCCAAAGAAAACGTGGTGGGGCATTTCCAAAGGCTTAAAGGCAAACCAGCTGGTTTTGTGTCTAAAAGCATCGTTGTCTCTACTTAGGATCTGTGCATTAACTCATATCTTTCAGAATGTGATGAATAAGCTCATTTTTTTTAGCCTATAAGACCCCCCAATAATTATTCCAGTGTTGTTTTTTTCAAAATAGTCATCTCAGGAGAATTATTTCCAGCAAGGGCTTCCCATTGCATGAGATACCTTTAGAATCAGCATGACTTGAGCTGCCTTCGTTAGTGAATCTCTTCATTGACGGCAAATCTTTACGCTCAGAGGTTACCTTTTTTTCTTTTTTCACACATCTAAAAGTCATACACATCCAAGACTGGTAAATAAAGTAGATTATTGAGTTAGGTCAAAGTATACCATGATTACGATACATCTCTTATAAATTTAACCATTGAGCCGGGCTCGGTGGCTCAGCCTGTAATCCCGCGCCTTTGGGAGGCTGAGGTGAGTGGATTGCCTAAGCCCGTGGGTTCGAGACCCGCCTGGGCAGCGAGACCTCATCTCTACAATAAATCAAAAAATCAGCCGGGCGTGGTAGCGCATGCCTGTAATTCCAGCTACTTGGAAGGCTGAGGCGGAAGGATCGCCGGAGCCCAGCAGGTCGAGGCTGCGGTGGCCGGGAGCGGCCACTGCACTCCAGTCTGGGCGACCGAGTGAAACTCCAACTCAAAAAAAAAAATAAAATAAAATAAAATAAAATAAAATAAATTTAACCATGAAGGCAATTCCAAAATGAAAGTTCAAAATATTTTTTAGCAATGGAATTAGCACTTGGACTCCCAAAGTAACTGAATTGATGAACCTAGATAGGTGTTGAAAAACGCATCCAATTGACTTTATAAGAAAATGTACACTTCACATCTGTGTCTTAAGAGTATATATCTCCCTTGATGGTGTTGTTTTTGTAGCAATAAAAGCATAAGCCAGGTATAGAAATACCCATTCTTCAAATCTGAGATGTCTAGAATATGACTTAAAGAAAGGGAAATAAACTATTTACGTATCAAACTAGAGGTCAGAAAGCCCATGCATTAAAATGAACTTTAATGTTAGGTTGTATTTCAAACCACCGTGGCTATCACTTTTCCCATCATGTAGTAAATCAGTATATGCCTTTGTTCGATGGGAAGAAAAGACTGCTGGACCCAGGTCCCCCTGGAGTTTCCTGGCAATGAAGGAAAAGACGCAACGCTATAAAAAGCATACAGTGCTGCCCCTGATGGTATTTAATGTGGGATTACATATGGTGGTAACCTTACAACTATCACTTTTATTGAAACAAATTACAGTGATGCTGTGCTTTCGTGAGCCCAAAACCAACAAGAAGATAATTAGGATTTTAGCTTTTAACTCTAAGAAAGAAGTGTAACTGTGAATTTTATAAAGAATTCCACTGGCTTGGGAAGTGTTCCTTATAGAGAAAAAAAAAGAATTCCACTGGCAGAGATTAAAACAATGGCACTTAAAATACTTTCAGGACCAAGTTTTAGCCATTTGAAAATGACTTCTGTGTGTACCCCCAGATTTCTTGGTGACTCCTAACAAGCCTTTGCTATGTCTGTGGAGTTTGTCTTTGTATTTTTTTTAAAATTGTTTTTCTGAACAAATAAAGTTGTCAGTTATTTTTTCCAATGTTTGTAAACTTTAACCCATTCTCCCACTCCACTGAAGTGAATTATACTTGAAAGAGAATAATGTCATTTTTTTTTAACCTAAGTAATAACACTATTTTCAAACACTGGAAAATCTCCTTGGTTCTATATAGCTCTTAAATAAAGAGATTTGTCTTCTTAGACAGATTTAAGAAATCTATCCCCTAGGATATCAAAAAATAAAAATAAGCAAATAGATGTTTAATTTAGATTTAACCATGCTACTCTGAAATAATGGGAAACCACAGTTTGTTTCTTTCCATGTATCGGTATACCACCAGCATAACTGGACACTGATAAGTGCCCGAATATTGTGATTTGGGAAGGTTTTTGTTGTGGTCAATCTGTTGTCAATAACATTGAGATAAATTTATGCAACTACTAAACATAAAGAATCTGAGTTAAGCTGCCTCTTGGGATTCTCTACAATGTAAATGTAAAAGAATATGATTCTTTTAATAAAATTAAAAGATAATATTTTAAGATAATGTATCTCTGGTAACTTTATCTACAAGTTGTAAAGAGACTCGTAGCCATGTAAGTTTAGCTTATTTTGAGAAAGGATTGTAGAGGAAGATTTTACTTTTAAAAATGGAAAGCATTTTAGTCACACTTGACACCCCTGTAGTAAGTTGTTGACTTTTTTGAAGTCAGAAAATTTATGTCATGCATTTTAACTGATTCATTCGGGCAGAGAGCTCACCACATAGTAATAATTGACTGCCCAGGAAAAGTGAGAATAAAAATCTAGTGATTTTTTTTTTCCTTGAAATATAGTTTCCAGGTAGACCCTCTTTCTGAATGTTATATTATCATGCATTCATTTTCTTTTTTAAAAATCATGTATTTAAGCCGGGCTCAGTGGCTCAGCCTGTAATCCCGCACCTTTGGGAGGCTGAGGTGAGTGAATTGCCTGAGCCCGCGGGTTCGAGACCTGCCTGGGCAGCAAGACCTCATCTCTACAGTAAATCAAAAAATCAGCTGGGTGTGGTAGCACGTACCTGTAATTCCAGCTACTCGGAAGGCTGAGGCGGAAGGATCGCCGGAGTCCAGCAGGTCGAGGCTGCGGTGGCCGGGAGCGGCCACTGCACTCCAGTCTGGGCGACAGAGTGAGACTCCAACTCAAAAAAAAAAAAAAAATCATGTATTTAGAACATTATACTCTCTTCTTGGCTAAGGAGGGCCACCCCAACAGAATCACAGCTCCTATTTGTTGACTCTTCAAAGTGCTGCCAACCACAGAAGCGTCCATAACAGTTGTGTTCATCACTGAATGAAATGATGGTGGTCCCTCAAGCACACCATCCAAGGGTATCTTCCTGTGTACACTTCCTCATGCCCCAACCAAGAAAAGTAGGAAGAAGACATTATGTTCTCAATGAATGATCCCTCTTTTTATTTAAAGGTATTTTTTTAAAAATCTAAAATGCCATTTTCTGACCTTCTAGGTCCCGTTGTTACACAGGACATTACCACGTATCACACGGTGTTTCTTTTGGCCATTTTAGGAGGAATGGCTTTCATACTTTTGGTTTTGCTGTGTCTCCTTTTATATTATTGCAGGTAAAGTGTTACCATTTTGGCAATATCTTTTTTAATTTAGAATCTCTTGTGCAATCGATATTTGGAAGCAATGATATGGAGGGGGTTTTTTTTTTTCTTTCCTTTTTCGGAATTGTACTTTTTCTTTTCATGAAGAAGTATCTAAGAACTCAGATTTGTGATCCAAGTTGCAAATGAACCAACAGGGTATATGTAAAGCATGCTGGGTAACATTGCTTGGAAGGGGAGTTATAGTAAAAAAATGTAATAATTATCATATGATTCATTCAGAATATTCCTAATCACTGGTTAAGAGGTGATACTCTCGAGGGCAGAGCAGGAACTATTATTATTTTGATGCCACATCTGTTCAGTTTACAATAATTTTTTCTTATTGTTTTTATTTTTTGTAGAGATGGGGTCTCACTATGTTGCCCAGGCTGTTCTCAAACTCCTGGCACCAAGCGATCCTCCCGCCTTGGCCTTCCAAAGCATTGATATTACAGGCATGAGCCACCATGCCCGGCCAAGAATGTTTATTGTACATTCTTGAGTAATCCCTTTTGAATTAATACCTGGGCTTACAGAAGCCTAAGGATGAAATATCCAAATCATGCTGCTCTGGATTAAAGTAAGGACAGGGTGTGGGGTGAGAAGGCTTCTGGCTGTCGATTAGTTTTGTCTTGTTTCTCCCATGACAGTTGAGAATTAGGATTTTTACCTGAAACCCGAATCGTTTCCGTCCTGAGAATTTCTAACCTCTGGGTTTGACTTGTGTCTTTGGTCACAGGCGGAAATGCTTGAAACCTCGCCAGCACCACAGAAAACTACAGCTTCCTGCAGCCCTCGAGAGTTCCAAAAGGGACCAGTCCACTTCCATGTCGCACATCAACTTGCTGTTTTCTCGCCGGGCGTCAGAATTCCCAGGCCCACTGTCTGTCACCAGCCATGGCCGCCCAGAGGCCCCGGGCCCAAAGGAACTGATGAGTGGGGTCCATTTGGAAATGATGTCCCCCAATGGCGAGGGAGACCTGCACACGCCCATGCTCAAGCTGTCCTACAGCACCTCCCAGGAGTTCAGCTCTCGGGAGGAGCTCCTCTCTCACAAGGAAGAGGACAAAAGCCAAATCTCCTTTGATAACCTGACGCCAAGCGGGACCTTGGGGAGAGACTACCACAAGTCAGTGGAGACTTTTCCCTTAAAGACAAGGAAATCCCTAGAACGAGAAGGCTATGAGTCCCCCGCCAACGATGACTACAGGGGCAGTTACAATACTGTGCTCTCGCAGCCTTTATTTGAAAAGCAGGACCGAGAAAATCCAGGCTCCACAGGTAGTAAGCTCGCCATTCAGGAGCATCTGTACCCCGCACCTTCATCTCCTGAGAAAGAGCAGCTGCTGGACCGCAGGCCTACTGAATGTATGATGTCGCGATCAGTAGATCACCTCGAGAGACCGACATCTTTCCCGCGGCCGGGCCAGCTGATCTGCTGCAGCTCTGTCGACCAGGTCAATGACAGCGTTTACAGGAAAGTGTTGCCCGCTTTGGTCATCCCCGCTCATTATATGAAACTCCCGGGGGACCACTCCTATGTGAGCCAGCCTCTGGTCATGCCTGCTGGTCAGCAGCTTGAGATAGAAAGACTCCAGGCCGAGCTCTCCAACCCCCACGCGGGGCTCTTCCCACACGCGTCCTCGCAGATCCAGCCGCAGCCCCTGTCCTCCCAGGCCATCTCTCAGCAGCACTTGCAGGACGCAGGCGCCCGGGAGTGGAGCCCTCAGAACGCGTCCATGTCGGAGTCCCTCTCCATCCCAGCCTCCCTGAACGACGCGGCTTTGGCTCAGATGAACAGCGAGGTGCAGCTCCTGACCGAGAAGGCGCTGATGGAACTTGGGGGTGGGAAGCCGCTTCCGCACCCCCGGGCGTGGTTCGTCTCCCTGGACGGCAGGTCCAACGCCCACGTTAGACATTCGTACATTGACCTCCAAAGAGCTGGGAGAAACGGAAGCAATGATGCCAGTCTGGACTCTGGTGTGGACATGAACGAACCCAAATCTGCGCGGAAGGGAAGAGGAGACGCCTTGTCCCTGCAGCCCAGCTACCCACCTGTCCAGGAGCACCAGCAGAAGGAGCCCCGGGCCCCGGACAGCAGCGCCTACACGCAGCTCGTGTACCTGGACGACATGGAGCAGAGCGGCAGCGAGTGTGGGACCACAGTCTGCACCCCCGAGGACAGTGCCCTGCGATGCTTGTTGGAAGGGGCAGCTCGGCGAAGCGGCGGCCAGCTGCCCAGCCTGCAGGAGGAGACGACCAAACGGACTGCGGACGCCCCGCCGGAGCCCGCGGCCAGTCCACACCAGAGAAGATCTGCTCACGAGGAAGACGAAGACGAAGATGACGACGACGACCAAGGAGAAGACAAGAAGAGCCCCTGGCAGAAGCGGGAGGAGAGGCCCCTGATGGCATTCAACATTAAGTGAGCTGTCCTGGAGCCACCCGACTGTGGAGTATAACGTTGCCAAATATCCTTTCTCATGGAAGCGCGCACCTGCTGATGGAAGACGCGCCCCACCGTGGCCCGCGGCTGCTCACTGCATTGCGGTTGGCTGTGTAAATGCTAGGAAGGAATGCAAGTGATCGCTCAGAATAAAGGATGACTTTGGCAGACGCTGCCCCTCCCGGGAGGTGGCTGAAAGTCGTGTCCAGTGTCCTTCCAAGGAACTCGACGTGTCCGCCGCCAGGGACACTGAGAAACCGCACGTGATGTCGCTACGCTCTAACGATCACCTCAGTTCTCCCTCAGATTCTGGGAGCAGATGAAACTCTTTTGGCATTGCTTGAATCAGTTTGTATCACGATAATGCTACTGTGAAGCTTTGATTGAGAAATTCGGTCGGCACTTAGTGTCTCAAGGTATGCGTTCTCTCAAAGGAAAACTATGCATCGCTGCTTCGTTGTCTGATTTTTGCTTAGCTTTTGCTCTGGTTAGGTTTTGTCTGGGGGTTTGCCATTAAAAAAAAAAAAAAAAAAAAAAAACCAAACAGTTTGGTCGTAAAGATTGTATTCCTTGGTCTTCATCTGTTCTTCTCAGTGGTTGATTTCGGCGTCTCCCTTCAGGAACTCCCTGGGGTCATCTCGGAACATGCAAGCCTTTTAATGAAATCATACTGAAATTTTTTATCAGCTAAGAGTCCTTCAATTCTGGTCCCATTAACTCCAAGTGCCTTTTTTACAGTGACAACAGACAGTCCCTCGCTTTTTTTGTTTCTTTGTTTTTCTTAACCTCGTTCATTGAACTGCCTGGATTTTATAAAGCTATACTATGATACCCCTCTTCTTCCAACTGCATGCTGCCAAGTGCCATTGGGGGGGTTAGCATCTTCATTTCAACACAGTGTACTCTCTAGTTATCATGTGTAACGTGGGTTCTGTTTAGCTAAGATAGACTAGAGGACACGTTAGAGATGCCCTTCCCTGCCCCGTCCCTGTGGCCGTCATCAGGGTTTCACTGGCTGTTTGTATATACGGTTACGTATTAACTCTGGAATCCTCTGGACGGGTCTTGCTTACCCAACATGGGAATATGGACGACGGGACAGGTGGGTCGAATGTGACTATTAAAAAAAAAATCTTATGTACTATCCAAAAGTGCCAGAATGACTCTTCTGTGCATTCTCTTTAAAGAGCTGCTTGGTTATCCAAACACAAAAATTCAAAATAAACTCTGAAGAAAAGAAAAACCGTTTTGTGGTCACATTATTTCATTCTGAGCCATTAGCTGACTCACGATCGTTACTAAGACATTGTCATTCATTCCTTGGCAATCTGAAACGTATTCGGCCTGTGGGGCTTGAATTTAAAGACCCACCTCAAAGGCACCTAGAAGTTTCCACTAGGGTTAAAATCCTTAAAATCCACCTTTGTCTTTAGTTTCATTCAAGAACACAGAGTAACATTTTGTGGTATGTCAGGTAAGCAGAGATGTCTGCATTTTACAAGAAACTGATATTGTATATTCAGTATTGATCCACCTTGGGAGAGCTTCGAGAAGATATCATTAGAATGGTGAGAATCATCCCAGATACGTAAAACTATTCATCAGAGTTATTAATGGAGATGTCAGGACATTGGACAGACTGGCAGAAATAAATTAGACCAGCTAGGTTTACAGTCAACAGCTTCCTTGCAAAAGTATTTATTTGTGAATTCCATGCAGGCAGGAAGCTTATCAGGCTGGTTTTTATTATTTTCATTCTCAAATGGTGATAGTTTTGTGGTCATTCTGATTTATTCTGTGTCATTATCTGCTTCAAAATTGTTATGAAGACTTCGTCATTTGGCCAGGCACAGTGGTTCACGCCTGTGATCCCGGCACTCTCAAGCAAGGCAGGAGGATTGCTTGAGCCCAGGCATTCGAGAACAGACTGGGCAACATAGTGAGACCTTGTCTCTACAAAAAATTAAAAAATAAGACAACCAACCAGGCATGGTGGTTCATGCCTCCTCAGGAGGCTGAGGCGGTCACCTGAGCCCAGGGGGTCAAGGCTGCCATGAGCCATGATCATGCCACTGAACTCTAGCCTGGTCAACAGAGTAAGACCCTGACTGGGGGGGAAAAAAAAGGACTTTGTCATTCATTCCTTGGCAGTCTGAAACGCGGTTGTTGGACTTATAAAGACCACCCACAGACACCTAGAAATTTCCACTAGGGTTAAAATCACTTTTAAGGGGGTGGCTTTCAAAAGGGGAAAATGACTCAGAGAGTTCCCAACAGTGGGACAACTAACAGATGGAGCCTGGAAATTAACAAGTGAGGTGCCATTCACTGGGAAGTGAGCACCTCACCAGTAGGTGGCAGGGGTACCCTTGAGATGCCAGGGAGATGTCATTGGTCAGCTCCTCTCAAAAGAAAAAGGAAGTGGTCCCTCCAAGAATACCCAGGGCCAGGCCTAGGTGACAGGGGAGGGGGAGAGGTTGCGGGGAGGAGGACGCTGGAAGACCTCTCTGCTGTCACCCATCTGCAACTCTGCCTAAGGTTGCTCCTTGTGAAATGACCTCCTTCAAATGCTGGTTTCCAGGAGAGCCTCGTTTGACGCATGTTACCTGTGCAAAGCAGATGACACATCATTGCAGTGCTGACCATAACAGACCTGGCAGGAGGATGAGGCCAGGGAAGAAGTGCTTTTCTGACTCCTTATTAGGTGAGCCCTACCTGGGAAGGCCATGATGATGGGAACTGTCGAGCAGCCAGCCATGGTCACGACACATCAGGTATCTCAGAAGACAAAGCAGGTGGGTTTGCCCAAGGGGAGCTGATTTTGCTGGAGATAAAGTTTAACTCATTTTACAGTTGTCCAAAATGAGGCTCAATGATCGCCAGATTGGAATTCTCTGGACACAGCACCGTGATTGCAGACTTTACACATGTATCTTCTCTCTCTAGCCTGGTGAGGACTGGGAAAGTAAAATATGTCAGTATTCCAAATCAGCTGTAGTGTCTGAAGGACCAATTCCATCACAAAGGCATCTTGCTCACGCCCCCTAGTGGTGAGTCATCACCGGCCTGTAAAGAAGCTGGTTGAGTCCAGACACAGGCCCAGGGCTGGTCTGGGAAGACACAGAAATGAATCCCCCCCTCCCTGGTTCTAGCCTCCAGGTGAAGTGGGTGAGGAGAAAGAAACCAGGGTCCAGGGACTTCCTATCTGGAAACAGTGTATTGGAAACAATAATGCATTCAATTCTCAAAATGTTGCTAAGAAGATATATTCTTTTCTGTTTTACACCCAAGTCAAGGCTTGGTAGTGAAGTAATTTGAGGACTTTCAGCTAGGAACAGTGCATGTGTGTCTGCTTAGGAAGCCAGCTCTCTGGAAATGAATGCATTTAAGTTATAAATGTGTGTAAACTTACAGTAATAAAGAAATAATATAATACTCTGTTGCAAGTTCTCTTTGATTGATTTTCACCATAGCCAGCCTGTTGCAATTGCTAAGGGTGTAACTCTGACATGAATGTTGTTGTTTTGTATCTTTTATGATAAAGATGAATTTGAAACAGCCATGATTGATGTCAGAACATCATTTGTTCATCAGTCATGAGGTGACTCCTTTGCTGAATCAGGTAGTCGTTTTTGACGGCTGGAAGACTACTTCCTCAACTTTTTGTGCTATTCAAAACATAATGGCTCCAGACTCGACACAGTTTTAAGTTTAATCTGCATTTGTTAACATTTCCCCCAACACTTTCTTAAATCAAGCCCTAGTGTATAGCATGCGCCAATTTCTGTAGTGTAAATACCCCCCCATGGCTAATTTCAGGCAACTAGGATGACATCACTGCACACAAGAGTTGGGAAGAGAACCCCAGTGGCACAGTTATATTTCCACTAAATAGATACATTGGTGGTAAATAACCTCAAGAACATAGATAATAGTAAAATATACACTTGATCTTCGTTATTCACAGATTCCATGTTTGTGAATTTTACTACTTGCTAACATGTCTTTGCAACCCCAAAATCAATACTCAGTATGTTTTCATGATCATTTCTGGAGATGGGCAGAGTGGTGAAAAATTGAAGTTGTCCAGGGTGCACATTTTCAGCTGAGGTCAAACTAGCAACCCTCTGCCACCTTCTTATAGCCTCATACTGCAAACAAGTGTCCCTTTTGCAGTCTATCGATTGCCACACTTTCTGCATTTCTGTGCTTTTTGTTGGTAATCTCATTGTTTATTTTATTTTTGTTTTTATTTTTACTTTTTTTGAGTTGGAGTCTCACTATCACCCAGACTGGAGTGCAGTGGCCGCTTCCGGCCACCGCACCCTCGACCTACTGGGCTCTGGCGATCCTTCTGCTTCAGCCTTCCAAGTAGCTGGAACTACAGGCACACGCCCGGCTAATTTTTCTGATTTATTGTAGAGATGTAGGCGGGTCTCGAACCCGCGGGCTCAGGCAATCCACTCACCTCAGCCTCCCAAAGGCACGGGATTACAGGCTGAGCCACCAAGCCCGACTACCTCACTGTTTAAAATGGCCCTTGGACTGAGCATGGTGGCTCATGCCTGTAATCCCAGCACTTTGGGAGGCTGAGGTGGGAGGATCACTTGAGGCCAGGAACTCGAAACCAACCCGGGCAACATAAGGAGACCTAGTCTACAAAAAAAAATTAAAATGAATTAATAAATAATGGCCCCCAGTGATCCTAAGTGTGGGAAGGCTTTGATGAGCCTTATGGAGAAATCTGTGTGTTAGAGAAACTTCCTTCAGGCATGCGTTATAGTGCTGTTGGCTGTGAGTTCAATGTTTATGAATCAATATATATTAAATGTTTCTGTCTTTAAACAGAAACATACAAGACAAGATTAGAAATTGATCAATTGTGACCACAGGCTCGCAGGAACCTACCCCTGTATTTCCCCTAGGAGCAAGGATTCTAATATTGTACTCACTAATTCAGTGTTTGCTGTGACTTTATAGATATATTTTTTAAATAAACTTTTATTTTTTTGTAGAGATGAAGTCTCACTATGTTGCCCAAGCTGGTCTCAAATTCCTGGGCCCAAGCAATCCTCCTACTCGACCTCCCAAAGTGCTGAGATTATAGGCTTGAGCCACCATACCTGGCCAATGCTGCAACTTTGTAGAACATGATTACCTTGGATAAGAAGAACCGACTCCAGTGAATAACTGGGAAATGATGAGTTTTAAGTAATCCTTGCCTTTGTTTTGAATATAATTATTTAACTGTAAATCTGTAAAGATGAATGTTTAACAATGACTGTGTCTAACAACTAACGGCAGGTTCCCCGAAGTCATAAGTACCTCTCCTAGGTCCACTCCGGCACACCACTAGCTAGGGAGGCGGCAGGTGAACAAAGGTCTGCCTGACTCCCAAAACCTAGTCCTTACTTTTTAGGTTTTACTTGTATTTTTTAAAGCATTTTTATTGTGAGATCATTTTATATTTACAGACAAGTTGCAAAAATAGAGCATTCCTGAACTCCATTCAGCTTCCCTGATGTTAACACCTCATGGAACTATGAGACATTTGTCAGAAACTAAGATGTCAGCATTGGTACGATGCTGTGACCTACACTACAGACATTCCATGTCACTAGTTTTTCTGCTAATGTCCACAAAGTGCATATTGTAGTTATGCAATGCCTACATTCGTCATTCCTGTAAAAACTAGAAAGTACAAATATAAATAAACAAAAAAAGTCGCGATCACCAGAACTGCCACCGAGACACTACAGCTGGTATTTTGTTGTTTCTCTTGCAGTGTTTTACCCATAGAAATACGTATCTCTACAAAACAATGCTCACCCTGCCCTGCCATCTGCTTCTCCCACTAAATACTGTATTGCCAATGTCTGCCCATGTTAGCAATTAGAGTTCCAGATCTTTCTTTCCTTTTTTTTTTTTTTTTTTAATCAGAGTCACACTCTTGACACCTAGGCTGGAGTGCAGTTGCACACTCATGGCTACTGCAGCCTCAATCTGCTGGACTCAGGCGATCCTTCCACCTCAGCCCTTCAAGTAGCAGGACCTACAGGCACGTACCACCATGCCCAGCTAATTTTTTGACTTATTGTAGAGACGAGGTCTCGCCAAGTTGCTCAGGCTGGTCTCAAACCTCTGGGCTCAGGCAATTCTCTCACCTCCACCTCTCTAAGTGCTGGGATCATAGGCATGTGTTACTGCACCTGACCTTAATTTTTATTTATTAAGTATTTTTCTTTTAACTTTTTGAAACTTCAGATGGCAACTTCTAATAAGGACAAAAATCTAGATAAAATTGCTCACCAGACTTTGGGGGTCACTCAGGGTACAAATGGACAGTGTTCACTGGGAGAAGAATCAGAGACCTTCTCCGGGTATGGGGCTGGCCATAGCATCTGGGAGGCACTTAGGAAAGAGAGTGCCCTGACCCATGCCGGGGACATGCAGTGTCATTCAAGTGACAGGGACCCTATGCACCCGGAACTTTATTTAGTATACACTTGCACAGACAAATGCAAAAGCAGTGAGGCTAAGAATCTGAGAACATGAAACCAGAGCCAAAAAAAGGAATTAAGCCTTAAAACCCAATGGTAATTAGGCCACAAGCCTGATAAGCCCTATGTGATTTGTTGTGTTGTGTTCGCCCTCTTGCAAATGTTACTTTTGCAGACCTCTTTAGCCGAGGACAGGGTTGCAAACATGAGTAAAGTTAAGGCCAGCTGCAGTGTCTTACACCTGTAATCCCAATACTTTGGGAGGCTGAGGCGAGAGAATCAGGAGTACAAGACCAGCCTGAACAACATAGCAAGAGCTTACTTATACAAAAAAAAATTTTTTTTAATTAACTGGGTATGGTGGTGTGCACCTCTAGTCCCAGCTGTTCGGGAGGATGAGGTGGAATCACCTGATTCCTGGAGGTCAAGGCCAAGGTGAGGTGTGATTGTGCCAACTGCACTCCAGCCTGTGCAACAAAGACCTTGACTCTAATAATAATAATAATAATAATAATAATAATGAGTAAAGTTATAGATAGATATGTGGGGTGATTTTTCACCCATTTTGAAATTCCACGATTTCTCATTTCCTGGATTGACACCCATAGTTAAAGCAAGTTGCAATTATATTGGGGGACTTTTATGACAACGCTTGACATCACAGAGTGCTTGCTGAATGAAGCAGGCATGGTGGTTGTCATGGTCCATAGAATTAGAGAAGGTAGCGATGATAGAGAGGAGGGGCCGTTGCTGTAGTCGATCAGGAAGCAAGCCAGCTAAACCCTTCAGCAGTGGAAATTGCAAGCCCCACCTCCCCCCAAAAAACTATTTTCAAGTCTGTGAATGTAAGCACACACCAAAACACCTGGCAAAGGTTTCTGCTGTTGTCCCCAGTGTTTGTGATTTGTTTCACGTTGATTTTCTGGTACAGGAAGTCCCCAACATATGGGAGTTCGGTTCCAAGAGCACGTTCATAAGTCCATTTGTTGTAAGTCCTTCAAAATTGGCCTAGGTACCCAACTAGCACAATCTGCTGTAGAGTGCTGTATGTATTAGCAGGATATACTGACACCTAGTGGAGAGAAATAGTACATTAAAAGATGCACTGTTAAAGTTTGTAACTTGAAGGTTCATATGGAGGGAACTCACTGTACCTGCAAAGTGGCTCATGATTTGTGTTAGACCATTTGCACCTGAACAGGAATAGGAGGGCCTGAGGATCTCACATGGGAGGAAATTGAGGGCTGAAACCATGAGTGTTGAGATGACCTCCCCACACAAGTAAGTGACCACACGGGACAGGGCCCCATCTCCTGACATCTGGACAGTGAACAAATACCTCTGCACCTGCGTGTTCACACCCTCTGCTGTCTGTCCACATTCTGTATTCAGTTGATATTCAATAGAGTCTCAGGCATGGTGGGCCAGGATAATTATTAAAATTCTAGGGCTTGGAGTCAGGAGACCTGAGTGTCAGGCCTGGCTCTGACATTCAGACAGGTGACCTGATGCTTTAGAAAGAGAATGGAGACATATGCTCTCCTCATCCATATGGATGGGTTGAGTTCAAATGAGACAATGAATAGTGAAGTTCTTTCTAAGCTGTAAATTACAATATAATTTTAATTCTTCTAAATTATTTTTTGTATTTGTAGTTCCCCAATCCTGTTGCTACCGTGTTACGATGGTTATACCAGCTGCTTCTCAGCTACTTTTTTTTAGGAAAATGGCAAATGAAACAATCGAATCTCTTTTTCCCATTCTAATTGCTTTCTACAAGCTTCCTCTGAGTAAATCTCTTCCTTTGTGAAAGTGGGATGCTTTGCCAGGTGTTTGAAAATACCCTGTGGGCTCAACAGAGGTGCAGCCTTCTTAAAGATTCGTCTAGAAGCATGTGGTAGGACACTGCCTTTAAGGCAGTAATGTTAGGGTAGGTGCCCAGTGACCAAAACTTTCTACTCACCTCAAAGATGAGTAGCTTTATAAAACATGGTGGCTGTTTCTTAATTCCTTAGTTTACTTGTAGTGAGATCATGTGCTTGTAACTTTAGAACACTGGAGCTCAAACTAGGATGCAAGTTAGCATTACCTAGATAGCATCACCTGGGGAACTAGGGAAAAATTACTGAAGTATTTGGGCCCCACCACAGACTGACTGAATTAGAATCTCTGCAGATGAGACCTGAGCACCGATATTGAAAGAAACCTTAAAGCCCAATGGTAATTAGTCCACAAGCCTGATAAGCCCTATGTGATTTATTGTGCTGTGTTCGCCCTCTTGCAAATGTTACTTTTGCAGACCTCTTTAGCAGAGGACAAGGCTGTAAACATGAGTAAAGTTAAGGCCAGGTGCAGTGTCTTATACCTGTAATCCCAGCACTTTGAGAGGCTGAGGTGAAAGGATTGCCTGAGCCTAGGGGTTCAAGACCAGCCTGGGCAACTTGATGAGACCTCGTCTCTATAATAAATCACAAAAATTAGCAGGACATGGTATCATACATCTGTAGTTCCAGCTATTTGGAAGACTGAAATGGAAGGACTGCCTGAGCCCAGCAGGTCCATGCTGTGGTGGCCGGGAGCGTGCCACTGCCCTCCAGCCTGGGCGACAGAGTGAGACTCCGACTCAAAAGAAAAAAGCCAGGTGCAGTGGCTCATGCCTATAATTCCATCCCAGCACTTTGGCATGCCAACGCAGCAGCTAGGAGATCTCCTCTCATCTCCTGCCCTCAGACTGGCATTTACACCATCAACTCCCCTGGATCTCAGGCCTTCGGACTGGAACTAAGTTACGACACCAGCTTCCCCGGATGTCAGCTTGCAGATGGGTGACTGTGGGACTTCTCAAACTCCATATTCTAGTGAGCCATTTCCACATCATCTTCTATATATAAATCTACAGATTCTGTTTCTCTGGAGAACCCTGACTAACATCACCAAGGCATGACATCAGGGCACCACCATAAAAGACAAGGCATGATCATAACTCCATGTCATCCTGACATGCTGCATCCACTACACATGATCTTGTTATGAGTCTCACAACTGTCCTGCTACACAGCTAAGGCGGGTTATGTTCATCTGCCGTCCGTTCAAGACTCAGAAATGAAGTCCATGACCTAAACAGGGGGAAAGGTTTGGAATTTGAACTGAAACCCAGATGCTTTGCCCGGAAGTGCAGTATGCTCCCCACCCCAGCTGCTGCCTCACAGAGGTGAGTCCCAGGATGGTAACAGCAGCTAACGCTTGACACTTCTGCGTTTCCAGCGGGGCTCTGAGCATGTCCTGTGGATTGACTCATTAAATCCGCACTCTAACCTGGCAAGGTTAGTACTTGTGTAATTTCACAAACTAAAGGAGCAGAGTGACTGAAGTTATAAATCTAGTTCTTTGACTCTCTGCAATGCATATTCAATAGTGTTACTTTTCTTCTTTTTCTTTTGTATAGATAGGGTCTCTTAAACTCTTACCCTCAAGTGATCCTCCTGCCTTGGCCTCCCAAAGCACCTGGATTACAGGCATGAACCACCACGTCCGGCCCAATCCTGCTATTTAATTGTGGAAAGCTAAAAATGTTGTATTTCTCAGAATGCTAACCATTTGATAAGTAGTACAACATAATTATAAACTTCTTCCAGAAACACGGGAATGGTGACTGACATCCTAAATGATTCTGTGATGCCTACTCTCTGAGGCAGCATATTTTGGAGACTTGTGATGTTAGTCACTCTTTAAAGGCCAGAGAAGACAGGAGAGTAGGTTAAAATGAAATCAAATGCACAGTAGTAGAAAATATCATACTGGATATCATGAGACACACATGAGGCCATAATGACGGCAAATATAAAACACCTACTTGGAAACGGAGAATAGCTTAAGAGGCATTGGAGATCAATTACATTTTTCCTCCAAAGAGGTCAGAAAGACAGATTCTCATTTTCTTGAGTAAGAGAGGAAGAATGTAAGGTCTTTCTCAGAGAAGCTGTTTGCCTTTTTCTGGATTGGCGAGAAAAAAAAAAAAGGCAAGAGAGTGGCATCTTCAGAAAAGCAGCAACACAGAACAGAAAGGATTCTTGGCCATAGACCACTTTGAGAGGCTCCTATGAGGATTGTCAGGCCGAGTGTGATCCCAACACTTTGGCTTTGGGAGGTGGAGGTAGAGGATTGCCTGAGGCCAGTGGGCAACTTGGTGAGACCTCTTCTCTACAGTGAATCAAAATATTAACCGGGTGTGGTAGCGCGCACCTGTAGTTCAGCTACTTGGAAGGCTGTGGCAAAAGGATCACCTGAGCCCAGCAAGTCGAGGCTATGGTAGCAGTGAACCTGCCATTGCACTGAAAGAAAGAAAAAAAGAGGAGGAGGGGGAAAGAGGGGGGGTGGGGAGAGGAGGAGTGGGAGAAAGATAGTTATCTTTGTTAAGAGTTCAGTATTGCATAATGCAGCTAGTCCCCTCAAAGGAAGAATGGAAGGAAGGAAAGAAAAGAGAGAGAGAATCATCTTTATTCAGAGGTCCTTATTGTATAATGCACCTAGCTCCCTCAAATCATCTCTGGAATGAGACAGAGCATTGATAAATAGTCAACTTGCCAAGGAAGTCATTGGGAACTACAATGAATTTTTTTTTTTTATCTCAATCGTTTTAAGGGATATAAATGGTTTTAACAATGAAAATTTCAGTTATGCGAGCATCAGTTTTCCTTTCATGGGAACTAGGACTATAGTTGTTCCTTCTAGTTGATTAAGAATACAGTACACTGTTCTAAACTTCACTTTTTTACTGGGATCATAGAAAAAAATCTAGACCTTCAGGAAAATCTTTTGTTTGGAAAAGGAAATAAACAGGCGAGTATACTATGAGAAACACATTTATTCAATAAATAATATGGGATCTTCAAGTAACATTTTAGCACACTGAAGGTGAAAATCTGGAGGGACAGGGAATGTAATTGTTTATAGAAAACAGAAACCTCATCTTTGATTCATTGTATATCCTGAGACTTGCACGGTGATGTGTGTGTCTGTGTGTGACTTGCACAGTGGTGTGTGTGTGTGTGTGTGTGTGTGTGTGTGTGTGTGTGTGTACACATATAAAGGGAAAAAGGAACACACAGAGAGTACAACTAAGAGTGCAGTAGAAATACTAGTTGGTAAATTAATTCACAAAAAATTATGAAAACAAAGCTACTGAACCATGTACTACTGGCTTTTGATCTTTTCTCTGTTTATAAAAAGCAAGTAAGTTATTTGTCAGATGAAAAGCTATTTGCTAAGTTGTCTTAATAGTCCTTTTTCCTTTACATTCTTCGACACACACTACCAAAATGACATTTCTTCTCATGTGTTTAAAGAGAAATCTTTGGTGCCTCTTTCTAGCTAATAATTCCTACAAGTGATGTCCATCAAACAGGATGGACCCCAAGGGCCGTGTCTTTACTATGTCACTCTAACTGCAGGGACCAATCAGAGTTCTTCTCTGTCTTTTTTTTTTTTTTAAACTAGAGCTGAGAAAGCTACACAAGTGGTGGAACTACAACATAGGAATCTGTGAATTTTTTTGTTTGCTTTTTTTTATAATTTGTTTGTTTGATTATTTTGAGTCAGAGTCTCACTCTGTCACTCGGGCTGGAGTGCAGTGCTGATCACGGCTCACCACAGCCTCAACCTCCTGGACTCAGGCGATCCTTCCACCTCAGCCTCCTGAGTAGCTGGGATTACAGACACGTGCCACATGCCCAGTTAATTTTTGTATATTTTGTAGAGATGAGGTCTCAGTATGTTGCCTTGACTCAGACTCCAGGGCTCAAGCAATCCTCTTACTTCAACCTCCCAAAGTGCTGGGATTACAGGTGTGAGCCACCGCGCCCAGCCTCTGAAGTTGTTAAGAGTCTATTCCTTTAGTTACCCAGACTACCCTGTTCACTTCCCAACAAGGTCTCCATTTTGCCTAAGGCAGAAAGCATCTGACACACTCCAAGAAAAGCAGAGGAGAGCCCTGCCCCTCCAGATGTTCAGAACTTTGGTTCTAGTTGTCTCTAAAGCTCAACTCTGTCCTGTCATTCCCATAATTTTATTATTCATCCTCTTTTTCCCTCATCTTAAATGCCCCAGTGACCTCCCAACAAATCCCCCTTCGGTTTCAGCTAGTCAGTGTTGTCATGAATATCTAACAGAGCCCAGAAATAAAACTTCCTACTCGCCCGCTGTAGCCCAATAATCGAAGGGGTCCTGCTCCTAGTTAAAAACCTATGCGTGATTTTTCAAGCCTGACCTGCAGGCAACAATGAAAGCTTTCCCAGGCAGGCCTCACGGGGGCAAGCCGCCCTCCACACAGCAGACACCACGGGGCACAACTGGGGCATCTTCGTCTCTGGAGGGAACTGCAGTCAAAGTCTCTAGTCCCCTGCTCCGGGTCCCTAAAATACCTATTGTTCAGGACCTCCTCAGCGGTAAGATGATCCCCTCCTTGGGCTGTTGCACATGACCCTTGCTGGGTGTCATTCTGTAAAGAAAATGGAACATAGGAGAAGCCGGTGCTTGTTCCCTCCTGTTTAGCCTCTGGCTCGTACCATCACGGTGACTAAAGCCCTGAGTGTCACCTGCAGTTGGCTTGCTGTTTTCATGACCACCTCAGCCTCTGACGGTTAGCCTTTCCCAGCTAAGAAATAAACCAGTCAGTGAGCACGGGATATCTATCACATTAAGGTAAGCAAAACACATTACACCTTAGATATTTGAGACCTTGCTTGTGCTTGAAAAGCTAAATGAGCTGCAGTATGTACTTCCAGAGATTTTTGACCTGACTTCTCTGAAAGTTGATGAAAATGTTCGTCATAAAGTTCAACAAAATTCGTACCACCCAATTTTTATGCTCATAAACCACCGTGTCAAAACAAGTTCTCAATTTGCTGCATTTTAGAGGGTCTCCACCCTATAAATGACTTCCTTGCCTTTAAATTATGATATTTTCCCATGATAGATGCAGAGAAGGGTCATTGAATTCATTCTCTCAGTTCACAAAAAAACACAGACTCTGCTCCTGACATAAAGCAGGGAGTGGGAGCAAAGATTTTCATCAAAGCTAAAATGCAGAAATTATCTGATTAGCAGAAAGTGAGTGTTTCCATTAATTTACTTGTCTTTTAAATCCTGTGTTTGTATTCATTTAATTGTTGTAAAATTAATGTTTAAAATATTCCTCCTTTTTTTTCTTAACTGACAGCTTTGCTGTATCTTTCTTTTTGAGTTGAAGTCTCACCCTGTCACCCAGGCTACAGTGCAGTGACATGCTCATGGCCACCCCAGCGTTAACCTGCTGGGCTCTGGCGATCCTTCTGCCTCAGTCTTCCAAGTAGCTAGAACTACAGGAACATGCTACTACTCCTGGATATTTTTTTATTTTATTGTAGAGACGAGGTCTCGCCAAGGTGCCCGGGCTGGTCTTGAACCCACAGGCTCAGGCAATTCATTCGCCTTGGCCTCCCAAAGTGCTAGAATGACAGGCTGGGTCACCGAGCCCAGCCTGTTGTATCTTTTAAGCCCTTAAACCATTTACACAATTTGGCAGGTGCCACTATAAACTTGTGTCGGGACAAATGCATTTGTGACTAACTTTATGATTGTGTGCCACCTTATCGTATACCAATACTATATACCCAAAGGCCAGAAAATAAACATACAACCCACTCCCCTGGCTCAGGAATCCAGGGGCATCCATCCCAGCTCTCAATTTAGTATAGGTCTGTTTTCTGCTGAGGAACATCCAGTGTGACTTAACTAAAATCCAGAGATAAAACAGATAAGGGTTAAGATGGTCAGGGACGACTGGGCATGGTGGCTCCTACCTGTTATCTCAGCACTTTGGGAGGAGGAGGCGAGAGGATTGCCTGAGCCCAGGGATTCGAGACTAACCTGGGCAATTTAGCAAGACCTCGTCTCTACAATAAATCACAAAATTAGCCTGCATGGTGGTGCACACCTGTAGTCCCAGCTACTTGAAAGGCTGAGGTGGCTGTGACGAAAGGATCACCCGAGCCCAGCAGGTCAAGGCTGCAGTGGCTGTGCGCATGCCACTGCACTCCAGCCTGGGTGACAGAGTGAGACTCTGACTCAAAAAAAAAAAAACGTTGGGAGTGATTGGAGGGCTAGGCTAAGAAAGTCCAAAGAGGAAGTAAGACTTGGACTCAAAGTCTGCAGAAAAAAGTGAGAGGAGGCAACAGGAACCAGGGGTAGAATGAGACTGTCCTCCAGTCTTACTCACCAAGCCCTACCTGTTCAGTTCCTGAACTGGATTTCTTTGGATGTCCATTCTTCATACCTAGACTCTAGATACATACTCCTAGAACATGTAGAGCTGACCCAATCCCCACATAACATCTTAACTTTTTCAGCCAAACTTTCATTATTTCAACTGATTTTTCTTTTAATTGTCTCCTTGGGGACACGAGCTGTCAGATGATGGCATCTCATGTGTGAATCAGAATCTCTTGGTTTTCAGGAAAACCATAGTAACAATGATGTTTTGTTTTGTTTCATTTGACAGTAACCTTTGGAATAATTAGTAAAATGCCTTGGTATGACTCACTCCCTTTCCTCCCTCTGTCCGCTGAGGCCTATAACATTGGCCTGCTAAAGGAATGAGGGGTTCCAGAAATCCTTGGTGAATGAAGTCACTGCATTCTCCTGAGATTATTCACAAATATGATTAGCCGTTTTCTGCTTCCTTTGATAAAGTCACTCCCAATTGTTTCAATATGTGAATCCATAGATAAAATCATCGCATTACACATCTGTCATGATTCATGCTACACGTATGCTGAGAGTTGAGTTAATCACAGGGTAAGGAATCTATTGCGGATCCTTCATTCCAAGTATTCTCAAGCCCCCGTAGAAAGCTTTGACGTTTATAAGATGTGGATAGAAAGTTCCAATAGCCCGAGGTCCCTGTTCACGTCCCTGCTTCTGGTTATGGAAGTCCTGACCCGTTCTTGTCCTAAACCAACAAGCTCTGCAACTTCAGCATTTGTTTCTCTGGAAGACAATCCAACCTCTTTACCAGTGAAGCTTCTGAGATTCCATCTTTTCCCTTCCATGGAAAGACAGATCATTATCCTTGGTTCTCCTAAAATCAATTTGCAATTTTGCCGGATGCGGTGGCTCATGCCTGTCATCCTAGCACTTTGGGAGGCAGAGGTGAGAGGATTGTCTGAGCCCAGGGATTCAAGACCAGCTTCATCAACTTGGCAAAACCTCGTCTCTACAATGAACCAAAAAATTAGCTGGGTGTGGTGGTGCACACCTATAGCTCCAGTTACTTGCAAGGCTGAGACGGAAGAATTGCCTGAGCCCAGAAGGTCAGGGCTTCAGTAAGCTGTGAACATGCCACTGCACTCCAGCCTGGGCAACACAGTAAGACTCAAAAAAAAAGTACAATTTTGCTGAGAAAACAAATGCACATATTTGAGAAATTAATGGTGTAAACAGATAGGATGTAAGACTTTGAAGTCCATGTATAAAACTCTCCCACCTCGGAAGATGGCTGTGTTGGTTTAATTTACACTAAAAAGAAAAAGAAAAAAAGGAAAAAGCAATATAGAGTTTACTCAGGATTGAAGCCTGGAACTCTAGACAATTGTAAGGATAGTTAATAAATGAAATCAACATGGTTCTCCCTTAGAAAGGGCCAAGATCATACAGCTGAGATTAGCACAAGCATCTCTGAAAGATTCTGATTGTTAGAGAAAATGATGCCATGGAATCATCCTAGAGTGTCAGTACTTCTTTGCTGAAGAGGCCACATGGCACGAATGAGGGATGCCTGGTGCTAAATAATGTTGCAGCCACATTTGGCAAACAGTCCAGAGACCAGAGTGAGGTCAAGGTTGGGGGCAGATGTAACCACCAACTTCAACCTTCGCTCTCTTGGGAATAAGTCAGTCACAGGAAGAATCCTTTGAATGAATCAGAAAGGAAGAGGAGGACTTCTCCAGAAAGCGATACTGGCGTGACGAGGTGTCAGGGTGCAGAATTTACAAAAGCATGCGTGGGAACTGGTCCCACCACTCTTAGTCCACTCATAAAAGGTCATGAGAGAAAGAGGGCATTTGGGAGGATTTCTTTGGACAAAACAGGGCTGTGAATTCCAGCCACATCCTCCAACTCTGATTTACTCCCAAGCCCAGGTCGGGGAAGGGCGCAGAAATTTCTGTGAGCAGAGAGGCTAATGCTGTAGTGGGGGGTGCAGACCACCACTCTCCTCCTGACCACTCATTGTCCATGATGGCTGCCCCCCCCCCCGCCGCAAAGAAAAGATTTAATGTCAAAGCAAGCAGAACGTTTGATGATTCGCGGGACTGAACATTCAAATTGATATATTAAAACTTATTTTGTCACTGAATGGTCTGTAAGACTGTTGCTCCTTGAGAGCGACCAGAAATGTCACCAACCTGACAGTTTGTTTTTTGGGTTTTTTTTGAGTTGGAGTCTCACTCTGTCACCCAGACTAGGTGCAGTGGCCGCTCCTGGCCTCCGCAGCCTCAACCTGCTGGGCTCCAGCGATCCTTCCGCCTCAGCCTTCCAAGTAGCTGGTATTACAGGCATGTGCTACCACGCCCGGCTGGTTTTTTTTTAATTTATTGTAGAGATGAGGTCTCACTGCCCAGGCGGGTCTCGAACCCGCGGTCTCAGGCAATCCACTCACCTCAGCCTCCCAAAGGTGCAGGATTACAGGTTGAGCCACCGAGCCCGGCAACCTGACAGTTTTTGATGGAGAGACAGAGGAAGCTTCCTGGCATAATCCCAACACCACCCCCGCTCCCCGGACAGAAGCCTATGGGTGGGGCAGGGTGGGAGAGTTTCCAGAGGGAGAGGGGTCTGGGTGGACACCCAAGGAGGGTCGGCTATACCCCAAAGAAATGCACACAGCCCTATTCGTGTCTTCCACTCCCCCGAGGTCTTCATTATTCCTGTGAACATACACTTTCAGTGAAGACAAAATTCTAGATTGCACAAAACCTAAATCTTGACATTTGAAAAGCATAAGTTGGTGTTCAGCTGTGATACAAGTCAGAATTATTTGACATACTGTCTACAATGGTGCGAACTCTGCTCTTTTACTCTCCTCTAAACATGTAGCAGAATTGATACCATTTCTTTGGCACATGGGGGCAGAATGCTGGAAAGATATGACAAGATCAGGACTGACCAGGGAGTGTGTGGAAGGATGCTCGGACTGCAGTGACCAGCCTTGCCAAGATGCCCAAGCATGACTCAGAGGCAGCACAACTGCTGGACCAGGAGCCATGGACCACAAGCGTCCAGCGGGCAGCCCCAAGGAAAGAATACTCTGGAAGCCTCCCCCATGCACTAGTGCTAGTTGGGAGCCACAGACCCTTTGTACGACCTTGAGGGGAGGGGAAGTGGCCCCATAATGACTGAGATGGAATTTCCCACAAATGCAAGGCCCTGGGATCTCAGAATCGCATCCAGATTCCCTTGATAATAGAGAAATTGGCTGGGCATGGTGGCTCACGCCCATAATCCCAACACTGGCTGAGGCAGGAGGTCCACTTGAGGCCGGGAGTTTGAGACCAACCTGGGCCACATAGTGAGACACCATCTATACAAAATAATAATAATAATAATAAAATTAGCCCAGCATGGTGGCACAGGCCTGTAGTCTTAGCTACTAGGGAGGCTGAGACAAGAGGATCCCTTGAGGCCAGGAGTTTGAGACCAGCCTGGGCAACATAGCAAGATGCTGTCTCTATAAAAAAAAATTTAAGAACTAGCCCGGTGTGGTGGCTCGTAGCTGTAGTCCCAGATACTCAGGAGGCTGAGGCAGGAGGAATGCTTGAGCCCAGGAGGTTGAGACTGCTCTGAACTATGATAGCACCACTGCACTACAGCCTGGGTGACAGAGCGAGACCCTGTCTTAAATAAATAAATAAGCCAGGCTCAGTGGCTCAGCCTGTAATCCCGCG